>NC_092333.1:414276666-414583333 GCF_046630445.1 Rutidosis leptorrhynchoides
TGCTACATCCAATTCCAAGGCCACTCCCATCATTTTATAAAATAATACTTGACATATTTTATAAACTTGCATCTTTTATAAATTTGTTTAGTAAAATTAAATTTTATAAAACAAATTTTACAAACTTGCATTTTATAAATTATGTTACATTATTTATAAAACTAATAAAATTCCATACCATTTGTTATGTATACTTTATTTTATAAAACCAATTTATAAAATGCAACATAACATAATTAATTATTTAACCTATAAATAATTAAATCCATATTATATAAATTATTCCATAATTTATATATATATATATATATATACACATCAAGTAATATTTAAGAAAACCATTTTTCTTAAAGTTCAAGTGTCGCGTATTTAATCAACGAACCAATCGTTAAGATCAAAATACAATTAAGGTGTCGGTAAGCTTGTTATTGGGTATGACCCGACTTGGATCAAAACATATTAGCCACGTTAATTTAATATGTCTCTCGGGCATATGAAATACCTTCAGTGTGTATCAGAATCTGGAAGCACACCTGGACGCCGTCCCAGATGGCTGGACGCCGTCCTGGTTTTTACAACTGGACGCCGTCCAGATCAACTGGCTCTCAAAAAAAATTTTTGTGGCACGTTTTCGGATGGTTAACGGGTTGGGTCGTTACAAGTGGTATCAGAGCATGGTCTAAAGGATTTAGGTGACTTGAGATAGGTGCCTAGACTTAGACTTTTGTGTGTGCTTATTTGTTGCGGGACTTGTAGGATTACGGGTTGGAATGGGAATTTGGTTAGTGCCTTAATTGATAGGTGGACTAACGTGTATATTAATACGTGGATATTATTAATATACGATTGTGTTATGTTCATGTTTATGTTGCGTTGCGAATATCATCGAGCAAGATGGTCGTTGTACTAACGAGGGGATACGATGTGTGTGCGTAATAAGGACTTACAAACCTTATTACGGGTGCAAATCGTGTTTAACAAGTGATGTACGACGAGTGTTGAGCAAGATGGGGCGGTGTTATGCGTGTTGTTTTATACGTTCGTGGACTAATGGTTTTGCATTCTTTAGAATGACGACGCGAAACGAGATCGAGACGAATGACGAGGAGTTTAACTCTAGAGTTGCAGCCGCCGTTGCGGAGCAAATGAGTGCGTTTCGAGAAGAAATGGATAGGAAGTATTCCGAATTTCGGGGTAGTAGTGAAATGGAGCGTTGTCTTAAGAGCTTCATGAGGACTAAACCCCCGATGTATGACGGGAAACCGGTTCCTTTGGTAAGCACAACTTGGATCTCGGATGTTGAAGGGTGTTTTCGTACTATTGATTGCCCTCCCGAGAAAAAGACGAGACTAGCTACGAGTTTGTTGCGGGGTAGGGCGAGGGATTGGTTGGATGGTAAGATTGATCTTGTCGGTGGCGAAACGTTTATGGCCTTATCGTGGGACGAGTTTAAGGAGGAATTCTTCGAGGAGTTCCGGACTTCGGCCGATTTGTGGGAATTACGTAATGAGTTGCGAAATTTGCGACAAGGGTCTATGGATTTGAATACTCTCAAGACGACCTTTATGGTGAAGGCTCATTTTTGCCCGGAGTATTTGGGGAATGATCATTTGTTGATGCAAGATTTCTATCGAACCTTGAATGATGACTTGAAGAGTAATATTAGCAGAGTTCAGGCGAAATCTTTTGCGGAGTTATTCGCCGCGGCTAGAGGTTTCGAGTCGTATTCACGATCGAAGAAGGGTGAACCTTCAAGGAAGAAAAGGGTTGTTTCTTATGGTGCTCCGAGTAAGAGGACTAAGGGTCCGAGTGTGAGCACGGGTGGTACGCGAACGGGTATACCGGATTCTAGTGCGGCTAGATGTTACAATTGTGGTGTGAGGGGTCACAAGTCTTGGGAATGTTCGGTACCAAAGGGTGATGTCATGGTGTGCTTCCATTGCCAAGAAGAAGGACATCGTAAGTCGAAGTGTCCCAAGTTAGCGGGGACAGGTGCGGCAAGGAGACGTTAAGGTACGTTTCGTTTAAATAAATATGTCCTTTGATTATTTATTATGAGCCGTTTTGTTTGAGTTGATTAAATGCCTTGTGTTGTGCATATTGATGTTATGGGTGACGTTCCTAATGGAAGTACCCTATGGTGATGTTGGATTGTCGGGCGAAGGGCTTAAGACTTGGTGTAACCAAGCATTCCTTAGTATTTGGGAAATGTTCTACCAAGCCATGGAAATGGGTTTTGGTGTTCGGTTGTTAAGCGCGTGTTCGCTTTTGTGTTGAGATTGATGAACCGTGAGGTTCGTCGGGGGGTTGGAACCCTTGAGATAGAGTGTTTTGGATATCGATGTATGTTGGTAATGGAGCCTACATGACGCGACATTAGGTGCCTCTTTTATACCTACTAGCGTGGTGTTTGACTCCGATGGTGTTGCGGTACATTGTGCTTAGGGTACCGGAGTGAAACCCTTAGGTACATGAGTGATTAAGTGGAAGTTGACAAACTAAAGCAATTGGACGATTGCGAGGGTATTGGTTTGTGTAATTTGTGGTGCACTTTTCGTTCAAAAGGTTTTAAGGATTGGTTAAAATCCTTCGTATGCTCAAGGTTGGAGCAAGATGTAGTGATGGGTCGTGTGAACCCAATTGTTGGTAAAGTCTACCTATGGTAGCATTGTACGAGTTGTGGATATTGGAACGTAGTTCCAAGTGGGGGAGTTACACTCCCGCACGAGGAAGTTTTAGTGTGAGATTTCGGATGATGCTTTTGGTAGATCCGGAAATTTGGTCGAGACACAGTTTGGGTCGATTTGTGGTAGATTACAATTTCGGATAAATTGTACTTATGGTTTGGATTTGAATTATCACCGAGGTGGTAATGTGGTAAATCTCGTTGAGAGATAATGGACGTGTTTGGTGAGCAAGGTGAAATCCTTCGGTTAAGGGAGGTGTGTGTCGGATTCTCTTCTAGAGAATTATTGTCTTGTGCCTATGTTTGATATAGCTGGTTCTTGCTCGAGTGTGTGAATGGTTAGTGGTATCCGTTAGGATTCACTATGGCGTAGCAGAGCGCGATGTTACACTACTCATTGTTCGAGGCTAAAAGGGCGTTGATTGATGAAGCATGACCTTCGAGGTCCGCTGACTTCATCATGGTAGTGCGTGATTGGTGGAGCATGACCTTCGGGTCCGCTGACTTCATCATAAGCGAGGTGTTATATCGGTGAAGCATGACTTTCGGAGTCCGCTGACTTCATCCGGTATTAAGATTGGTGAAGCATGACCTTTAGGGTCCGCTGACTTCATCATGATTGTTGATTGGTGAAGCATGATCTTCGGGTCCGCTGACTTCATCAGGAGAGTAATGTTACGTCGGCATGGCATAACATTATCGGGAAATGCGAGTACCGGTGGGAAATGAGAGTACCATTCTTGAGTTGTGTTGTGGGAATTATCAGTTGTTTTATACGCCGATGGTGGGGTCGTGAGAACCATGTTGTCGGATTAGTGATGCGATAGCCGTGCTTCGCTCACATGTTGTTACAGGTGTGACGAATTGTCGATTTTGGTACACCTTTGGATTAGCATTGCCATAGTCGTTTTGGGCGCTATCGGTTTTAACCGTTTGTTATGATGTTACGGTAGTTGCGTATGGGTCGTATTGCGCACTATAAGGGATGTTTAGTGATTGGTGTTATCCGTAAGGATTCGTTTGGTTCGGTCTCCATCGTTTCGTGTTGTTGACCTTAGGTTGACTTGGTTACTTTTAGCATTGTACTCGGTAAGGATACGCTAGGGGATTGATATCTCGGTCCGAGATTGGTTGAGTTTTCCTGATGATAGGGAGTGAGCATGGTTTTAGTGCTCGGATAGTGGGTTTGATAAATCGCGGGAGACGATTTTAGTTGTTAAAGGTGATTCCTTGGGAAGAGTTGCCTAGGAAAGTCGGATTGGGACTTATGTTGAGGACCGTGGAGTGTGGTCCGTTTGGTTAAGTGACGAAGATCACGAGGACGTGATCGATTCTAAGTGGGAGAGAGTTGTAACACCCTGTTTTTGTTTCTGATTTTGCAGTAGGTCGGGACGCCGTCCAGATAGGAGGGACGCCGTCCAGAAACAAAGGGTGGGACGCCGTCCCGATAGTGGGGACGCCGTCCAGCAACAAAAGGTGGGACGCCGTCCAAAGTTTGGGACGCCGTCCAAACGGTCTGTCGAGCCAGCTGTTTTAATTATTTTAAAAGGGGTAAAATGGTAAAATCACTTAGATGCCGGTTTGGAGCCTTCAAGGCTGGTTCCTGTAGCGACCCGACCAAATCATCATTGACGGCGCCGTCTACTTAGGTCCCGTTACGTGGTCATAAGTCTTTAAAACAACGTTTGACCAAAAGATATGTCGCATTCATTTCAAATGTAAAGGTTGTTCAAGTTTACAAGAATAGTTCCACCACAAGTTACGATACAAAGTTTTAAGTACAAATGAAACTTATGCGACACAATTTAAAAGTATCCAAAAGACGCTCCATGTATGCATATATACTCGACATCCAATGCAAGTATCAAAATAATGAGCGGAAGCATGTATCATGTATCGTTCAAGGACCTGAGAAAAACATAGAAATCTGTCAACGAAAACGTTGGTGAAATCATAGGTTTAAGTAAGTAAGTACAAGTGAACCACAAGATTTGCATCAAAGAAATAATAGTAATACATTCCAAAAGTTTGTTTCACGAGCACCCAATTATCAAAGCTTAACATTCCATCCATTGTATACCCCATCCATAGTGCTAGAACAAACACTGATTCTCGAAAATATATTTCATCCGTAGACGGTAGCGAACCGTCAAAGATGAGGGTTGTCAACCCATATGGCCATATAACATAAGTTCTCGCTTACACCCGGCAAGTGTAACTAATGATAATCGAATTGAGGATTTTTGTTCTAAACTCGTATGTAGAATGTTTGTTTTCCCGTTCTTGTGTTCACTTAGTTCAAAAGAATCGTTTATGTTTTCTCATCCCAAATATAAGTTCAAAAAGAGTAAAAGTGGGACTATGATCTCACCTTGAGTGCAAGAGTTAATAAAGTACTTCAACAAGTAGACGCGTGCAAAGACAAAGCTAGTCTTGACCTAATCATATAGGTTGTATCAATAACGATAAACACAAACGGTCAAAGATGTTCAATTAGTCCTATGGCTCGTTACGACTCGATTAATATAGCATGTGAATCAATTAGTCAAGTTTCATGCACGATACAAGTAACTAAGCATGTTAGAACGATCGTATAATTGTTTGGTTAAGTTTGACTAAAAGTCAAACTTGGTCAAAGTCAAGGTCAACGGGGTCGGGTCGGGTATCCGACAATTTTCCCATGATGAGAAATCATTTATGAGTAGAATGGCCAAGTTTCATGTTAATCGGAGTTACGGTTAAGCGGGAAACATTTTGTGAAAGGAAAAATAAAAACAAAAATGAGCTGGGCATATGCGCGGCGCGCAATGGGTTGCGCGGCGCGCACCCAAGTGTAAATCCTGGTCAGAACTTAACCACGAAGGCAAACATCTGGGATTTCTAATTCTGCGCGGCGCGCGGGTATATGCGCGGCGCGCAATACCTTGGAAACATGCAGTTTGCAGAAAAATGGTCCAAGTCACGAACCAAAACTCAAATTAACATATTTTATGAACCGAAAACATCCAAAATGCATACTATATATCGTTGGAAAGGTAATTTGACAAGGAAAACAACTAAACACGTTTCATCAAACAAAAACATCAATTTCAATAACCTATTTTCCGTCAAGTGATCATTAAGAATCCATTTTCAAAGTTTCAAGTTCATCAAATGCATTTTAAGTTTCGGGAATCCAATTCACACATGTGATATGCCGTTTTGAAGGTGATCAAACACACATTGTAACAAAATTCTTATCTACAATATTTCATAGCATTTGGTGCATCAAAAGTTCATCTAAAGCTTATCAAACCCTAATCCAAGTTCACAAAATCACTAATCATGTTCTTGGAGTTTCCTTAATCAACCTATACATCAAAACGAAGCTAATGATACTAGTAACACTTTTAAAACATGCACTTTAACAATCTAACAACATTTGATCATCCAAAATCAAGGATTTAGCAAGTAATTTTCATATTGAACTAGTTACGCCAAAAACAACGAATCGAGCATACAAATTACATACACGACATCACAATGAGCCATAGACACTAATTAACAACTTTATAACTCAAAAATCTCAAGAACACATAAAATTAGTGATTTTAGAAAGTTACCCAAATGAGATGAAGTTGGTATCAAATTGAAGAGGATGAAGAGAGGATTCCAAATATGTAGTTTATTTTGTTGTAAGCCTCCTAGATCGAATTTAGATGATGATTGAATGAATTTGGAAATTGGGTGTGTTCTTGCTAGAGAGAAAGAGAGAGAGAGTGAGAGATGGTTGAATGGTGGTGATTGGGGTAGACTAGGTGACCTAGTCAACTAGTTTGCCCCGTGTCAATTTTAGTCCCTCGAGTTTGTAGTCGGGTGCGGAAAATACCTAAACGGAATATTTTAAAACGCGTATTAACGGGAGATGTTATAAACATATAACGGAGTTTAAATTAGTATAACGGAAAAGAAAACGGAAAAAGGTGGGATGTTACATTACCTACTCCTTAAAAGAAATTTCGTCCCGAAATTTAAGTAGGCGTAGTAGTCGTTGTTTCTTCCTCGAGATCTTGCGTTTCTGAATTCACAAATAGATGAGGATACTTCCTTTGCATTTGATCTTGTCTTTCCCAAGTAAACTCGGGTCCTCTTTTGGTATCCCAACGAACCTTGACAATCGGGATTCGGCTTTGTTTCAATGTCTTGACGGAGGTGTCCACAATTTCAACCGGTTCCTCCACAAAATGAAGTTTGTCATCCATAGTAAGTTCTTCGAGAGGGATGACGATATCGGGTTCGGCAAGACACTTTTTCAAGTTAGATACATGGAAGGTAGGATGAACGGAGTTCAATTGAGGCGGAAGATCTAAACGATAAGCAACGGTTCCAATACGCTCCAAGATTTCGAAAGGACCAATATACCGCGGATTTAGCTTCCCGCGTTTCCCAAAACGGATTACACCCTTCCAAGGTGCGACTTTTAACATTACTCGGTCACCGACTTGAAATTCAAGATCGTTGCGTCGTTTGTCGGTATAGCTCTTTTGACGACTTCGGGCCGTCCTAAGCCTATCTCGGATTTGAACGATTTTCTCGGTGGTTTCGTGAATGAGTTCGGGTCCGGTGATTTGCACGTCGCCTACCTCGGCCCAACAAAGAGGTGAACGACATTTGCGGCCATATAGCGCTTCAAAAGGTGCGGCTTTAATACTCGTGTGATAACTATTGTTGTAAGAGAACTCGGCGAGAGGTAAGTGCTTGTCCCAAGCTTTTCCGAAATCAACCACGCAAGCTCGTAACATGTCCTCTAAGGTTTGAATTGTACGTTCGCTTTGTCCATCGGTTTGAGGATGATATGCGGTGCTCATGTCTAAACGCGTTCCCAACGCTTCTTGCAATGTACGCCAAAATCTAGAAACGAAACGGCCATCTCGGTCGGAGATAATCGATAAAGGTACACCGTGTCGGGCTACGATCTCCTTAATGTAAAGTTGTGCAAGTTTCTCCATTTTGTCCGTTTCCTTCATGGCAAGGAAGTGTGCGGATTTGGTGAGACGGTCAACAATAACCCAAATGGTATCATAACCGCCCGTCGTTTTTGGTAGCTTGGTGATAAAATCCATCGTTATCCTTTCCCACTTCCATTGCGGGATCTCGGGTTGTTGAAGTAGTCCGGACGGTCTTTGGTGTTCGGCTTTGACTTTGGAACATGTCAAACACTTGGAAACATAAGTAGCTACGTCCCTTTTGATGTTCGGCCACCAATATAGTTGTTTAAGGTCGTGGTACATCTTATTGGCACCGGGGTGAATCGAGTATCGTGACTTATGGGCTTCATCTAAAATAAGGCTTCGTAGGTCCCCATAACTAGGCACCCAAATCCTTCCGGCGTAATATCGGAGTCCGGTCTCCCTAATTTCGAATCGAGAGACGAGAATGTTCAAGAACTCGTGTGAAACGTTTTCATCCTTGAGAGCCTCATCTTGGGCTACCCGAATTTGGCTATTAAGGTTTGTGTGGATGGTGATGTTTAAGGCTCGGACACGAAGAGGCACCACTCTTTCTTTTCGACTTAAGGCATCGGCTACTACATTTGCCTTCCCGGGATGGTAACGAAGCTCGCAATCGTAATCGTTTAAGGTTTCAATCCACCTTCGTTGTCTCATGTTTAGTTGCTTTTGATCGAAAATGTGTTGGAGGATTTTGTGGTCGGTAAAGATAGTACTCTTGGTCCCGTAAAGATAGTGTCTCCACATTTTAAGTGCAAAGACAACGGCTCCGAGTTCGAGATCATGTGTCGTATAGTTTCGTTCATGAATTTTGAGTTGTCGAGAAGCATAAGCAATGACTTTCGTTCGTTGCATCAATACACACCCAAAACCATGTTTCGAGGCATCACAATATACAACAAAGTCATCATTGCCTTCGGGAAGTGACAAGATAGGAGCGGTGGTTAGCTTCGTTTTCAAGATTTGGAATGCGGATTCATGTTCGGTCGCCCTGATGAATTTCTTTCCCTTGTGAGTCAATGCGGTTAGAGGACGTGCAACCAAAGAGAAATTTTCGATGAATCTACGATAGTACCCGGCGAGACCCAAAAATTGACGAATGTGAGTAGGAGTAGTAGGAGTCTCCCATTTGCTAATGGCTTCGATTTTCGTTGGATCGACTTTAATACCTTGGTCACTTACAACATGACCAAGAAATTGAACTTCCTTTAACCAAAATTCACACTTGGAGAATTTGGCATAGAGTTGTTCTTGTCTTAAAAGTTCAAGCACAAGTCGGAGATGTTGTTCGTGCTCTTCTTCATTTTTAGAATAGATCAATATGTCATCGATGAACACAATAACGAATTTATCGAGATACGGTTTGCACACGCGGTTCATAAGATCCATGAACACCGCCGGTGCGTTAGTGAGACCAAATGGCATGACAAGGAATTCATAACTACCATAACGAGTTCGGAAAGCGGTTTTGGAGACATCTTCCCCCTTAACCCTCAATTGATGATAACCCGAGCGGAGATCGATTTTCGAATATACACAAGACCCTTGTAGTTGATCAAAGAGGTCATCGATGCGAGGAAGAGGATATCGGTTCTTAACCGTCAATTTATTTAGTTCACGATAATCAATGCACATTCGTAGGGATCCGTCTTTCTTTTTAACAAACAAAATCGGAGCGCCCCAAGGTGAATGGCTAGGTTGGATAAAACCACGATCAAGTAGTTCTTGGATTTGACTTTGCAATTCTTGCATTTCAGATGGAGCGAGTCTATATGGTGCACGCGCTACGGGTGCGGCTCCCGGAATAAGATCGATTTGGAATTCAACCGGTCGATGAGGCGGAAGACCCGGCAATTCGTCGGGAAATACATCGGAATAGTCACTAACAATTGGCACATCATCGATGTGCTTCTCATCGGACTCGACTTTCTTAACGTGAGCAAGGATCGCAAAACAACCCTTACGGAGTAGTTTTCTAACTTTAATACACGAAACGAGGTTGAGTCCGGTGCAACTCTTATCGCCATAGACGATCAAAGGTTCACCATTCTCGATAGGAATTCGGATTGCGTTAAGATCACAAAGAATGTGAGATTTCGTTTTGACTAACCAATTCATACCGATTATTACATCAAAGCTTCCTAGTTCCATGGGTATCAAGTCAATTTCAAATTCCTTACCCAAAATGTTCAAAGTACACCCCCGGTAATATGTGTCGGCACTTAAGAGTTTTCCGTCGGCCACTTCGATGGAATAAGTAGTATCTAAAGGGTGTGGTGGAGTGCAAAGGGTAGGAGCTAAAGTCTTGGACACAAAACATTTATCGGCACCCGAATCGAATAAGCAAGTAACATAAGAGTTGTTGAGAAGAAACGTACCCGTGACTAGTTCATTGTCATCTCGGGCTTCCTCGGTGTTGATGTTAAAGGCTCGGCCTCGGTTGTTGGGGTTGGCTTTCTTCTTTGGGCATGCATTTCTATAATGACCCGTTTGACCACATTCGTAACAAGTGCCCGTCTTTGGTGCATTGGGCCACTTTCGAGCAACGGGAGTGGCACTTTTACAATCGTTGGCCTTATGACCAACTCCTTGGCACCGGTGGCAAATTAACTTGCCACATTCACCAAAGTGATGTTTGTTGCATTTGTTGCAAAGAGGTAGGTTCCCGGCATAACCCCTCTTGCCGTCGTTGTTGAAGGGCTTTTTGGTGAAGGTGTTGTTGTTGTAGTTGGTTGATGGAGTGGCTTTCCATTTCCTTTTGTTGCCACCCGACTTGTCCTCGGCCTTAGGATCCGGCACTACGATTTCGTCAACCGTTTCAATTAGTTGGCGAGCCATGTTCATAGCGGCTTGATGAGTAGTGGGTTTGGATGACATCACCCCTTGTTTGATGCTTTTTGGAAGACCGAGCATGTAGAGCTCAATCTTTTGAGATTCGGGGTTAACAAGATTAGGACACATCAAGGATAGTTCGGCGAAGCGTTGATTATAAGCTTTAAGATCGTTTCCGACCGCTTTCAAAGCTCTTAGTTCTTCCTCAAGCTTTCGGGTTTCTTCACGCGGAAAATATTCAACAATCATCTTTTCCTTTAGATCGGCCCAAGAGAGGGCATGAGCTTCATCGGTACCCACCGATTGAACATAGGTGTTCCACCATGTTAGAGCAATTCCGGAGAAAGTGTGAGTGGAGTATTTGACCTTGTCTTGATCCCGGCAACCGCTTATGCTAAAGACGGCCTCGGTTTGTTCAAACCAACGAGTAAGCACAACCGGTCCCCCGGTTCCATCATAAGTGTGGGGTTTGCACCCCATGAAAGCTTTGTAGGAGCACCCTTCGCTAGAGTTACCGGCTCCTTGGTTGTTGTTGTTGTTGTTGTTGTGGTTGTTATTATTATTGTTGTTGGATGAGTGACCGGCCATGGCCGCATCTACGGCGGTGGCTATCATCCGTTCGAGAGCTTGTTCGGGAGTTTCATTGCGGCGTACACGACGAGGAGCCATTGTTCCTTCAAGACACAAGAATATCATTGATTAGTATTCTCAATAATACTAACCGTGATATAGAATAAAGATAAAGAGAAGTTTTTCCTCGACTCGCCTTAAATTCTTTATGTCATAATGTCGGAACGTTCATATGAGTCACCGTAATATAATCCCGGAAATTATATTACCCTGATTCATATGTGCATTCGACATCATTTCATATAGTCAAGGTGGCGCGTCAATCAAATTAAACAACGTGAGATTAAGATGAACTAAGAGTAGATATGAGTAGAAGCGTTCGAGTATAAATGCACAAGTAGTCAAGTAATTCCTACTTCAAGTCTATATGCCGGTTGTAGTCTAGACTCACCAATGTACCCTATGACTCGGGGTTGACACTAATGAACTCTAAATCCCTACAACCAATGCTCTGATACCATCTGTAGCGACCCGACCAAATCATCATTGACGGCGCCGTCTACTTAGGTCCCGTTACGTGGTCATAAGTCTTTAAAACAACGTTTGACCAAAAGATATGTCGCATTCATTTCAAATGTAAAGGTTGTTCAAGTTTACAAGAATAGTTCCACCACAAGTTACGATACAAAGTTTTAAGTACAAATGAAACTTATGCGACACAATTTAAAAGTATCCAAAAGACGCTCCATGTATGCATATATACTCGACATCCAATGCAAGTATCAAAATAATGAGCGGAAGCATGTATCATGTATCGTTCAAGGACCTGAGAAAAACATAGAAATCTGTCAACGAAAACGTTGGTGAAATCATAGGTTTAAGTAAGTAAGTACAAGTGAACCACAAGATTTGCATCAAAGAAATAATAGTAATACATTCCAAAAGTTTGTTTCACGAGCACCCAATTATCAAAGCTTAACATTCCATCCATTGTATACCCCATCCATAGTGCTAGAACAAACACTGATTCTCGAAAATATATTTCATCCGTAGACGGTAGCGAACCGTCAAAGATGAGGGTTGTCAACCCATATGGCCATATAACATAAGTTCTCGCTTACACCCGGCAAGTGTAACTAATGATAATCGAATTGAGGATTTTTGTTCTAAACTCGTATGTAGAATGTTTGTTTTCCCGTTCTTGTGTTCACTTAGTTCAAAAGAATCGTTTATGTTTTCTCATCCCAAATATAAGTTCAAAAAGAGTAAAAGTGGGACTATGATCTCACCTTGAGTGCAAGAGTTAATAAAGTACTTCAACAAGTAGACGCGTGCAAAGACAAAGCTAGTCTTGACCTAATCATATAGGTTGTATCAATAACGATAAACACAAACGGTCAAAGATGTTCAATTAGTCCTATGGCTCGTTACGACTCGATTAATATAGCATGTGAATCAATTAGTCAAGTTTCATGCACGATACAAGTAACTAAGCATGTTAGAACGATCGTATAATTGTTTGGTTAAGTTTGACTAAAAGTCAAACTTGGTCAAAGTCAAGGTCAACGGGGTCGGGTCGGGTATCCGACAATTTTTCCATGATGAGAAATCATTTATGAGCAGAATGGCCAAGTTTCATGTTAATCGGAGTTACGGTTAAGCGGGAAACATTTTGTGAAAGGAAAAATAAAAACAAAAATGAGCTGGGCATATGCGCGGTGCGCAATGGGTTGCGCGGCGCGCACCCAAGAGTAAATCCTGGTCAGAACTTAACCACGAAGGCAAACATCTGGGATTTCTAATTCTGCGCGGCGCGCGGGTATATGCGCGGTGCGCAATACCTGGGAAACATGCAGTTTGCAGAAAAATGGTCCAAGTCACGAACCAAAACTCAAATTAACATATTTTATGAACCGAAAACATCCAAAATGCATACTATATATCGTTGGAAAGGTAATTTGACAAGGAAAACAACTAAACACGTTTCATCAAACAAAAACATCAATTTCAATAACCGATTTTCCGTCAAGTGATCATTAAGAATCCATTTTTAAAGTTTCAAGTTCATCAAATGCATTTTAAGTTTCGGGAATCCAATTCACACATGTGATATGCCGTTTTGAAGGTGATCAAACACACATTGTAACAAAATTCTTATCTACAATATTTCATAGCATTTGGTGCATCAAAAGTTCATCTAAAGCTTATCAAACCCTAATCCAAGTTCACAAAATCACTAATCATGTTCTTGGAGTTTCCTTAATCAACCTATACATCAAAACGAAGCTAATGATACTAGTAACACTTTTAAAACATGCACTTTAACAATCTAACAACATTTGATCATCCAAAATCAAGGATTTAGCAAGTAATTTTCATATTGAACTAGTTACGCCAAAAACAACGAATCGAGCATACAAATTACATACACGACATCACAATGAGCCATAGACACTAATTAACAACTTTATAACTCAAAAATCTCAAGAACACATAAAATTAGTGATTTTAGAAAGTTACCCAAATGAGATGAAGTTGGTATCAAATTGAAGAGGATGAAGAGAGGATTCCAAATATGTAGTTTATTTTGTTGTAAGCCTCCTAGATCGAATTTAGATGATGATTGAATGAATTTGGAAATTGGGTGTGTTCTTGCTAGAGAGAAAGAGAGAGAGAGTGAGAGATGGTTGAATGGTGGTGATTGGGGTAGACTAGGTGACCTAGTCAACTAGTTTGCCCCGTGTCAATTTTAGTCCCTCGAGTTTGTAGTCGGGTGCGGAAAATACCTAAACGGAATATTTTAAAACGCGTATTAACGGGAGATGTTATAAACATATAACGGAGTTTAAATTAGTATAACGGAAAAGAAAACGGAAAAAGGTGGGATGTTACAGTTCCTTGGTCAATTGTGGATCATATTTCATCTTCACAAATACTCCCAACATTATTTAGAGAGAGAGGAGAAGTTCTAGAGATAGAGAGGTGGATTTGGAGAAGAAGGAGTCGGATTCTCGCAAAAGCTCGGGTTCTAAAGTTGTTCATCTCGCTCCTAGCTACGTTGTGGTGGTATTGGTAAGCTCAAACTCCGAATTTCATTATTTAGATTTGATATTCAATCTAGGGTTTTGAGCTAGTTTGTTGTACGACCCTTTTAGATGATGAAATGGGTTTATAGTGACTTGTTATTCTTGTCACTTGGCGGGTTTTGGGTCGGTTGACATTTTGGCCTTGATTAGGCTTTGATTTGGAGTTTAATCACTTGGATTAGTGATTATGGAAGTGGTGAAACTCTTTTGGGTGAGTTTGGTTAACTAATTTTGAAATGGGTCAAAATTAGGATTTTGGTGTCAAAATGGGTATGACACGTGTTTAACACTTGTGTTCGGGTTTAATTGGTGTGTTAGGACCATTTTCACGTGTATTAGTGATTATTGATTAATTTGGGCGCGGTTTGTGCTTGGAAGTGCAAATGGGTCGAATTTGCACTAAGGGTCAATTGGGTTGGTTTGTAAGTCAACCCTAATTGTGTTGTTTGTATTGTGATAATGGAATAGGTACGTTCCATTGACGAGTTGCGGATTATTTAGAAGCATTCATCAAGGCGACAAGGCGAGTGTTAATATCCTATGTGCATATGTATGTGTAGGATGGGTGCGGGTCGGGGTGAAGTGTTTCTTGGTTATAGAGCTCACTTCACATATAGGGGATTTGATGGACTTGTGTATAGGTCCAATTGGCACGGTTGTGCGTTTTGGTTGGCCACTTTTGGCGGGGTACACAATTTGTGTGTACATTATCACACGCGGTATGATGTGGATTATATAACCCCAATGGCGAAGGGTTAATATTTTGATGCGGACTTAGGTATAACCCCAATGGCGAAGGGTAGTATTGTGAGTGGAATAATTATACGTATGTGTATATGGCGTATTTATTTGTGAATGTTCGAGTGTGAACCACGAGCCGGTAGCACTATAAAATAATTGATGTGAACCACGAGCCGGTAGCATCGAGTGTGAACCACGAGCCGGTAGCACTATAAAATAATTGATGTGAACCACGAGCCGGTAGCATCGAGTGTGAACCACGAGCCGGTAGCACTATAAAATAATTGATGTGAACCACGAGCCGGTAGCATCGAGTGTGAACCACGAGCCGGTAACACTATAAAAGAGTATGACTCAATTGCGTATGGTGTGAACCACTAGCCGGTAGCACCATAGCGTTATGGTTAACCTTGGGAGTTTTACGCGTTGTTATATATATATATATTGTATACGTATAATGTTGTATTGACGTGATGTAGCTAACCTTCTGGTTGTAGCTTATTGGCATTGTTCGCAACGTTGTTTGCGAACTTACTATATTGTTGGTGTTGTTAGCTTGTGCTTAGTGAACGTACGGTATGCTAGGTTTAGCTTGCCTTATACTTGGATGCTTCGGTATGCGCAATTTGATTATTATTGTGGCGTGTCCATTTTATACATATATATGTATGTAGTATATTTTCACTCACTAAGCGTTAGCTTACCCTCTCGTTGTTTACACTTTTATAGATTGCATGGATGCGGTGGCTCGGGTAAGCGCGGGGACTAGTGGACTTGCGTAGTTGCTTTAGAAGACTTGCTTTTGGATTTGATTAGGATTGGGTAGCGTGTCCCCAATCCCATGCTCGGTCTATGTTTTTGTATAAACTAATGGGTCGAAATAGTCACTTATGGTATTTTGGGTCGATGTGGGCTCGGTGTCGTAAAACTCGGTTTTTATTGTGAAAAACTCTTAGTTTAAACTATTGTAATATATTGAGAAAGTGTTTTGGTTTAAAAGTGTCGGGAAGCGGGTTTTCGCCCGCGTGTGTAAAACATAAAACTGATCAGAATCTGGCAGCACACCTGGACGCCGTCCCAGATGGCTGGACGCCGTCCTGGTTTTTACAACTGGACGCCGTCCAGATCAACTGGCTCTCAAATTTTTTTTTTGTGGCACGTTTTCGGATGGTTAACGGGTTGGGTCGTTACAAGTGAGTCGGATTAAAGAGTTATAATCATGTTGTGTAATATATGTAATATAGTGTGCTTGTGCTTTTATGATAAATGTAAAATTTCTTGTATTGTTTGTTAATTATCTTTTATGAATCTAACCCTCGTCTATTTTTACAGTATAAAAACACAAAATGGACGTTAAGGGTAGACAATCGAATATTTTAGAAGACCTACCAGAGGATATGATTGGTGAAATCTTGTCTAGAGTCGGTCAGAATTCATCAGCACAATTAGTTATGGCGAAATTAACTTGTCAAACATTTGAAAGACTTTCTAGAAATGCCTTAGTTTATAAAAGGCTTTCCTTTGATAGGTGGGGTATATCAAATTGGGGAGACCGTAAGTTACGCCGTATTTTCTTTAAAGCGTTAAATGCGGGGAACCCAAATGCAATTTTTCGCTACGGGTTAAGAACCTATTTTGACTCGACATATCCCAATATAGGATTTTGTGAATTAGAAAGAGCTTCTTACATGCAACATAAAGAAGCATGTTATGCTTACGGGTTAGTGATGTTCGCTTCTCACCAATGTGAGAAAAAGAACATCGGATTACAATTATTAAATGAAACATTTCCACAAGTGACGGATTCAGTAGTTGGGGTAAGAAACAAGGTTTTTAGATTACTACGAGGCTGTTGGGCATTACGAAACCCTCGTCCTTTTGATGACATTACAACATGCTGCCTAACCAATGGTCATAACGGTTAATTTCCACAAGACCAAGGATGGGAAGTCATTTTAGTAAAACCAGAATGCATGACTTGTTTCTGGACTTATGAATTACGTGTTTTTATTGCCTTTGCTGAACAACTTGCGTATTAACTAGGATTGTTGTCACAACTATTTTGTATCATAGTGACTGTGTGCTATATTTCATGCTATATGTATAATAGCGGTATTGTAAGTTTGTAAATCTTTGTATAAAAGTTCGAATGTGAAATTTTAGTATAATCAGTTTTTTCATATAGAATTGTAGTAGTTGAATTGTATATTAGCTATATGATTAACTTAATTCTTTTGGGCTATTTTTGAAGGAAATGGCACCGTCGACTCGTCAGAATTTGAACATGAGCGAGGAAGACTTCCGTGTTTTCCTTGCAGCAAACATAGCCGCAGTACAGGCTGCGATGCAAAATAACAATAACTCTGGATCTAGCGGTGGAACTAATTCCACAAGAAATCGTGTAGGATGCTCCTACAAAGAATTCACTGCCTGCAAACCTTTGGAATTTGATGGAACCGAAGGACCAATTGGATTGAAACGGTGGACCGAGAAAGTCGAATCGGTGTTTGCCATAAGTAAGTGTACTGAAGAGGACAAAGTTAAGTACGCTACGCATACCTTCACAGGAACTGCGTTAACATGGTGGAACACCTATCTTGAACAGGTAGGACAAAATGCTGCTTACGCACTACCGTGGTCGGCATTCAAGCAATTGATGAACGAGCAGTACCGTCCTAGAAACGAAGTCAATAAGCTCAAGGTAGAGCTTAGAGAGTTACGAACACAAGGGTTCGACATTACCACGTATGAACGACGATTCACAGAGTTGTGCCTATTGTGTTCGGGAGCGTTCGAAGATGAAGAAGAGAAGATCGACGCGTTTGTAAAAGGGTTACCAGTAAGGATTCAAGAAGATGTGAGTTCACACGAGCCCGCTTCTATACAGAAGGCAAGTCGAATGGCTCATAAACTCATAAATCAGATTGAGGGGAGAATTAAAGAACAGGCGGCCGAAGAAGCCAACACGAAACAACTCAAGAGGAAGTGGGAGGAAAACGGTGACAAGAGTCACCAGTACAACAACAATAACAATTACAACCACAACTGCAACAACAATCGCAACAATAACTGCAATCCTAACAATAACTACAATAAACGTCCCAACAACAACAACAACTACAACAACCGTTTCAACAACAATAACAATCCCAACAACAACCTCAATAACAACAAACAACATAAACAACCATGCTTCAGGTGTGCAGAGTACCATCCGAATGCGTTTTGTACAACAGTTTGCACCAAGTGTAAGAGAAGTGGTCATGGCGCGGCAAAATGTGAGGTTTACGGACCAAAGAACAACAAAAATGAAGAAACAAATAAGGTCGGAACAAATAATGCCGACGTAGTTTGTTATAAATGTGAAAAACCGTTCCACATTATTAGAAATTGCCCAAACCAAGGGAATACTAATGGGCAAGGCCGCATAAGAGTTTTCAATATTAATGTGGCAGAAGCGTAGGAAGACCCGGAGCTTGTTACGGGTACATTTCTTATTGACAATACATCTGCTTATGTTTTATTTGATTCGGGTATGGATAGAAGCTATATGAGTAGAGATTTTTGTGCAAAAATAAGTTGTCCACTGACGCCTTTGGATAATAAATTTTTACTCGAATTAGCAAACGGTAAATTAATTACAGCAGATAATATATGTCGGAATCGAGAATTTAAGCTGGTTAGTGAAATATTTAAGATTGATTTGATACCAGTAGAGTTAGGAAGTTTTGATGTGATAATTGGCATGGACTGGTTGAAAAAGGTGAGAGCAGAGATTGTATGTTATAAAAATACAATTCGCATTGTACGGGAAAAAGGAAAACCCTTAATGGTGTACGGAGAAAAGAATAACGCAAAATTAAATCTTATTAGTAGTTTGAAGGCGCAAAAACTAATAAGAAAAGGTTGTTACATCATTCTAGCACACATCGAGGAAGTTAAACCTGAAGAAAAGAACATCAGTGATGTTCCCGTCGCAAAAGAATTTCCCGATGTATTTTCAAAAGAATTACCGGGATTACCCCCACATCGATCCGTTGAATTTAAAATAGACCTTGTACCAGGAGCTGCACCAATAGCTCGTGCTCCATACAGATTCGCACCTAGCAAAATGAAAGAATTACAAAGTCAGTTACAGAAACTTTTAGAGCGTGGTTTTATTCGACCAAGTACATCACCATGGGGAGCCCCTGTTTTGTTTGTCAAGAAGAAGGATGGTACATTTAGGTTGTGTATCGACTACCGAGAGTTGAACAAACTTACCATCAAGAACCGCTACCCACTACCGAGAATCGACGACTTATTTGATCAACTACAAGGCTCATCGATTTATTCGAAGATTGATTTACGTTCTGGGTATCATCAAATGCTGGTGAAGGAGGATGATATTCCAAAGACTGCTTTTAGGATGCGTTACGGTCATTACGAGTTTATGGTTATGCCTTTTGGGTTGACTAATGCACCAGGTGTGTTCATGGACCTCATGAACCGAGTGTGTGGACCATACCTTGACAAGTTTGTCATTGTTTTCATCGATGACTACTTATTTACTCAAAGAATAACCAGGAGCACGAAGAACATTTGAGAAAAGTGCTAGAGTTGTTAAGGAGAGAAAAACTGTACGCTAAGTTTTTAAAGTGTGCATTTTGGTTGGAAGAAGTTCAATTCCTCGGTCATATAGTGAACAAAGAATGTATTCAGGTGGATCCAGCAAAGATTGAAACTGTTGAAAAGTGGGAAACCCCAAAAACTCCGAAGCATATACGTCAATTTTTAGGATTAGCTGGTTACTACAGAAGAATCATCCAAGATTTTTCCAGAATAGCAAAACCCTTGACTGCATTAACGCATAAAGGGAGGAAATTTGAATGGAAGGATGAACAAGAGAAAGCATTTAAATTGTTAAAGAAAAAGTTAACTACGGCACCTATATTGTCATTACCTGAAGGGAATGATGATTTTGTGATATATTGTGATGCCTCAAAGCAAGGTCTCGATTGTGTATTAATGCAACGAACGAAGGTAATTGCTTATGCGTCTAGACAATTGAAGATTCACGAGCAGAATTATACGATGCATGATTTGGAATTAGGGGTTGTTTTTGCATTAAAGACTTGGAGGCACTACTTATATGGGGTCAAAAGTATTATATATACCGATCACAAAAGCCTTCAACACATATTCAATCAGAAACAACTGAACATGAGGCAGCGCAGGTGGATTGAATTGTTGAATGATTATGATTTTGAGATTCGTTACCACTTAGGGAAGGAAAATGTGATAGCCGATGCCTTGAGCAGAAAGGACAGAGAACCCATTCGAGTAAAAGCTATGAATATAATGATTCACAATAACCTTACTACTCAAATAAAGGAGGCACAACAAGGAGTTTTAAAAGAAGGAAATTTAAAGGATGAAATACCCAAAGGATCGGAGAAGCATCTTAATATTCGGGAAGACAGAACCCGGTATAGGGCTGAAAGAATTTGGGTACCAAAATTTGGAGATATGAGAGAAATGGTACTTAGAGAAGCTCATAAAACCAGATACTCAATACATCCTAGAATGGGGAAGATGTACAAGGATCTCAAGAAACATTTTTGGTGGCCGGGTATGAAAGCCGATGTTGCTAAATATGTAGGAGAATGTTTGACGTGTTCTAAGGTCAAAGCTGAGCATCAGAAACCATCAGGTCTACTTCAACAACCCGAAATCTCGGAATGGAAATGGGAAAACATTACCATGGATTTCATCACTAAATTGCCAAGGACTACAAGTGGTTTTGATACTATTTGGGTAATAGTTGATCGTCTCACCAAATTAGCACACTTCCTACCAATAGGAGAAGATGACAAGATGGAGAAGTTAGCACGACTGTATTTGAAGGTAGTCGTCTCCAGACATGGAATACCAATCTCTATAATCTCTGATAGGGATGACAGATTTATTTCAAGATTCTGGCAGACATTACTGCAAGCATTAGGAACTCGTCTAGACATGAGTACTGCCTATCCTCCACAAACTGATGGGCAGAGCGAAAAGACGATACAAACGCTTGAAGACATGCTACGAGCATGTGTTATTGATTTCGGAAACAGTTGGGATCGACATCTACCGTTAGCAGAATTTTCCTACAACAATAGCTACCATTCAAGCATTGAGATGGCTCCGTTTGAAGCACTTTATGGTAGAAAGTGCAGGTCTCCGATTTGTTGGAGTGAAGTGGGGGATAGACAGATTACGGGTCCGGAGATAATACAAGAAACTACCGAGAAGGTCATCCAAATTCAACAACGGTTGAAAACCACCCAAAGTCGACAAAAGAGCTACGCTGACATTATAAGAAAAGATATAGAATTTGAAATTGGAGAGATGGTCATGCTTAAAGTTGCACCTTGGAAAGGCGTTGTTCGATTTGGTAAACGAGGGAAATTAAATCCAAGGTATATTGGACCATTCAAGATTATTGATCGTGTCAGACCAGTAGCTTACCAACTTGAGTTACCTCAATAACTCGCGGCTGTACATAACACTTTCCACGTCTCGAATTTGAAGAAATGTTTTGCTAAAGAAGATCTCACTATTCCGTTAGATAAAATCCAAATCAATGAAAAACTTCAATTCATCGAAAAACCCGTCGAAATAATGGATCGTGAGGTTAAAAGACTTAAGCAAAACAAGATACCAATTGTTAAGGTTTGATGGAATGCTCGTAGGGGACCTGAGTTCACTTGGGAATAAGAAGATCAGATGAAGAAGAAATACCCGCACTTATTTCCAGAAGATACGTCAACACCTCCAACTGCTTAAAATTTCGGGACGAAATTTATTTAACGGGTAGGTACTGTAGTGACCCGAACTTTTACATGTTTATATATACTAAATGAAATTGATATTTACATGATTAAGTGTTTCGAACATGTTAAGAAATTAAACTTGTTAAGACTTGATTAATTGAAATAGGTTTCATATAGACAATTGACCATCCAAGTTGACCGGTGATTCACGAACGTTAAAACTTGTAAGAACTATATGATGACATATATATGGATATATATATAGTTAACATGATATTATGATAAGTAAGTATCTCATTAGGTATTTTAACAATGAGTTATATACATAAAAATGAGACTATTGAATTAAGAAACTTGAAAACAATATATATAACAATTATCGTTATAACAACGTTTTACTAATTACATATGAATCATTTTAAGATATTGTTACAATATATATAAACATGATAAATGATAAGTAAACATATCATTAAATATTTTAACAATGAACTACATATGTAAAGACAAGACTACTAACTTAATGATTTCGAAACGAGACATATATGTAACAATTATCGTTGTAACAATATTTAACTGTATATATATCATACTAAGATATACTAATATGTCATAATATCATGATAATGCAATAATTTTACATCTCTTTAGATATAATAAACAATGGGTTAACAACATTTAACAAGATCGTTAACCTAAAGGTTTCAAAACAACACTTACATGTAACGACTAACGATGACTTAACGACTCAGTTAAAATGCATATACATGTAGTGTTTTAATATGTATTCATGCACTTTTAAAAGACTTCAAGACACTTATCAAAGTACTTATACTTAACAAAAATGCTTAAAATTACATCCTCATTCATTTTCATCAACAATTCTACTCGTATGCACTCGTATTCGTACTCGTACAATACTCAGCTTCTAAATGTATTTACTATTGGTATATACACTCCAATGATCAGCTCTTAGCAGCCCTTGTGAGTCACCTAACACATGTGGGAATCATCATTTGGCAACTAGCATGAAATATCTCATAAAATTACAAAAATATTAGTAATCATTCATGACTTATTTACAAGTAAACAAAATTACACATCCTTTATATCTAATCCATATACCAACGACCAAAAACACCTACAAACACTTTCATTCTTCAATTTTTTTCATCTAATTGATCTCTCTCAAGTTCTATCTTCAAGTTCTAAGTGTTCTTCATAAATTCTATAAGTTCTAGTTTCATAAAATCAAGAATACTTTCAAGTTTGCTAGCTTACTTTCAATGTTGTAAAGTGATCATCCAACCTCAAGAAATCTTTCTTATTTAAAGTAATATATCTTTCTAATACAAGAAAATACTCATATTCAAACTTTGATTCAATTTCTATAACTATAACAATCTTATTTCGAGTGGAAATCTTACTTGAACTTATTTTCGTGTCATGATTCTGCTTCAAGAACTTTCAAGCCATCCAAGGATCCTTTGAAGCTAGATCTATTTTTCTCATTTCCAGTAGGTTTACCTACTAAAATTAAGGTAGTAATGATGTTCATAACATCATTCGATTCATACATATAAAACTATCTTATTCGAACATTTAAACTTGTAATCACTAGAACATAGTTTAGTTAATTCTAAACTTGTTCGCAAATAAAGTTAATCCTTCTAACTTGACTTTTAAAATCAACTAAACACATGTTATATATCTATATGATATGCTAACTTAATCATTTAAAACCTGAAAACACGAAAAACACCGTAAAACCAGACATACGCCGTCGTAGTAACACCGCGGGCTGTTTTGGGTAAGTTAATTAAAAACTTTGATAAACTTTGATTTAAAAGTTGTTCTTATGGGAAAATGATTTTTGTTATGAACATGAAACTATATCCAAAAATCATGGTTAAACTCAAAGTGGAAGTATGTTTTCCAAAATGGTCATCTAGACGTCGTTCTTTCGACTGAAATGACTACTTTTACAAAAATGACTTGTAATCTGTATTTTTGACTATAAACTTATACTTTTTCTGTTTAGATTCATAAACTTAAGTTCAATACGAAACCATATCAACTTGAATCACTCAAAACGGATTTAAAACGAAGAAGTTATGGGTAAAACAAGATTGGATAATTTTTCTTGTTGTAGCTACGTGAAAATTGGTAACAAATCTATATTAATCATATCCTAGCTAACTCATATTGTATTATACATGTATTCTAAAATATTATGTAATCTTGGGATACCATAGACACGAATACAATGTTTTGACAAATCATATCGACCCATCTATATATATATTTCGGAAAACCATAGACACTCTATATGCAGTAATGTTGGAGTTAGCTATACAGGGTTGAGGTTGATTCCAAAATATTATATATACTTTGAGTTATGATCTAGCCTGAGGCTTGTATACACGAGGTCGTGGATTGATTCGAGATAATATATATTGCTTTATTTTTTGTACATCTAACTGTGGACAACTAGTTGTAGGTTACTAACTAGGACAGCTGACTTAATAAACTTAAAACAGCAAAACGTATTAAAAATGTTGTAAATATATTTTGAACATACTTTGATATATATGTACATATTTGTTATAGATTCGTGAATCGACCAGTGGCCAAGTATTACATCCCGACGAAGTAAAAATCTGTGAAAAGTGAGTTATAGTCCCACTTTTAAAATCTAATATTTTGGGATGAGAATATATGCAATTTTATAAATGTTTTACAAAATAGATACAAGTAAATGAAACTACATTCTATGGCTAGATTATTAAACCGAATATGCCCCTTTTTAGTCTGGTAATCTAAGAATTAGGGAACATACACCCTAATTGACGCGAATCCTAAAGATAGATCTATTGGGTCCAACGAGCCCCATCCAAAGTACCGGATGCTTTAGTACTTCGAATTCATCATGTCTGAAGGGAGTCCCGGAATGATAGGGGATATTCTATATGCATCTTGTTAAGGTCGGTTACCAGGTGTTCACCATATGAATGATTATGGGATGTATATTGAAATATGAAATCTTGTGGTCTATTATTACGATTTGATAAATATATATAGGTTAAACCTATAACTCACCAACATTTTTATTGGCATTTAAAGCATGTTTATTCTCAGGTGATTATTAAGAGCTTCCGCTGTTGCATGCTATTATGTGGACAAGATTTGGTGTCAGGATGCTTGTATAATATTGTTTAAAACTGCATTCGAGATTTATTATGTTGTAATATATTAATATTTGTAAACCAATATGTATTGGTAGTGTGTAAGTGTGATATTTGTTAGATTATCATTTCTGGATAATCTAAGTTGTGCATTTTTAACCATGTCGATAAAATAAAGGTTATGGTTTGTTTTAAAAACGAATGCAGTCTTTGAAAAACGTCTCATATAGAGGTCAAAATCTCGTAACGAAATCAATTAATATGGAACGTTTATAATCAATATAGATCGATCGATCTTTGACTGCTAGAGTGGATGCTATAGATCGATCTTTGACTGCTAGACAACATGCCTCGAATATTTTAAAGTTTCATGTGAAAAGAGCACAAGACAGAATGAAGAATGTAGCGGATAAGAGAAGGACTGTCACAGAGTTTTTGAGGTGGGAACTTAGGTCTATGTGAAACTGCAGCCAAATAGACAGGTCACACTTAGGTCACACAAGTATATACAGCTCTCTCCAAAGTATTATGGTCCCTTTCAAATTGTGGCAAGAATTGGAGCAGTTGCATATAAGCTACAATTGCCAGATACTACCTAACTCCACCCAGTGTTTCATGTTTCACAGCTTAAGGAGCATAAACAAGACACCCCAACTTTTATTGGCCAGCTTCCAGAAGTGAATGATGAAGGGTTGATTTCAATCATGGCACTTAAATTTTAGACATGAAATTGATTAAGAGACATATCATTGCAAGAGACATATTCAACGTGCATTAAATATAAAACGGCTAGGTGAATGGTGCATTTACCCATGCCGACATCACCCACACAGCTGTACCCACTGTTGTAAAAAACCCGATTACTCTCCGATTAATCTCCGAGTACTCATTTTTTAGAGAAATTCATTCTGATTTTCTAAAATCCATTTGATTAATCGGTCAATGTCGATTGATGGGTTAAAATCAAATTTGGTAATCAAAGTCAGTCAAAGTCAAAATTGGTCAACATTTTAACATTAATTTAAACTAGAACTTTAGATTTTTGGAACAAAATGAAAAATTTTAAACAATTATATTAAAATTTATGTTTAACTTTATGGTTCTTTCTATATACACATATAATTCATGAAATTTAATATTTATATGTATAAAGTACAATCCAATTTATCTACAATCAATCCCGAAGTGGCGATTGCTCCTTCCAAATTCCTGACTGATTAATCCCCGCATATGTACCCATCCAATCCTTGCACCAATTAACGGATCCAACGGTTCAGATATACCCAATTTCAAATAATGGACACGTGTAAGGCCATGATAGTTTCAACCCATGGCCCAAGCCCATAAGTGCCTACTATATAACTCATGTATTTACCCTCATCGTTATTTTACCAACTCCTCCGCCCTTTTTACTGATCATTTTTAATCTTCAAGGTCTTCATCTTCTTCATTCATCTTCGATCAGATTCTTCATATCCACCATGGTCAGTTTCTACCCTTCACTCCATCGCGTATAAATATGTCGAAAGCAAATGTAGAGGATGAAGTGTATACGGTAAACAACGAGTTGCATGCACAATTTACATAACAAAATTCATTACTTATTAAATGGAAACCAATTACGCCCACCAATGAGCAAAGATCAAACAAACCCACAGATGATAAAATTACCCTCTACTTGATAGCTATTTCGGTTGGAAATTGACGGTCACCCTCAATTGATTTTTTGTTACAAGTATTATCGTTTTACCAAATTAAATACAAAACTAAGTGATTCAATTTTTGTGTTTTACATGACATATTTACCTTTTTCATCTTGAATATTATCAGAATTATACATAGAAGACTACATATGTTTATATTTGCCTCCAACACGGTTGTATCTCAGACAAATTTGATTATGCTACAAGCCTACAACTTAATTGTTTTAAACCATTTGTTACTTAAAACCTATAATTTTATTTTTAAATCAAAATTATTTTAGGCATTTTTTAAGATTGTGAGAAATATATTACCCGAAACAAATTTTGACTACCAAATATTCAAATTATCATACAAACATATATGATTTTTATATTTCACATTGAGGTTATAATGAAAATTAATCATTTAATACATTGATATATAATTAAAGCAAACCTGGTAAAAGGATATTTTCATCACATGATGAGAAGCCGTGGAATGTATTTCACACGGTTTCCTTAAAACAGATTCACTGTATACACGTCGTATATTTTTCAAAGTACAACGGTCGAAGCAGTAGTACTATTGGACATGTAGAAGTAGCCTTTTATGTTCCTCATGTTCACTCCGTGTTAAAGACTTCCCTCATTTTTTTTTATTGTGAGATTGCTACCCAGATTTTGGCATGTATCACTTCCTGGACCGATGTTGTTCTTCTTAAGTGGTAACCGTATGAATAAATGTGGATTTGGATCTCATCCATGCACAAGAATCTGAAGGTTACTATGATTCTTGAAGTCACGGGCGGTTTTATTTAGGGGCAAGCGGGGGCAGCCGCCCCCAGTGGATTTGCAATTTTCAGTGTAAATTTTTTGAATTTTTCGACTTTGCCCCCGGTGAATTTTTTTTTTGGCCCCAAAACCTACATATTTTGCCCCGAAACCTTGAGATTTTGCCCAAAAATCTCCAAATTTTACCCCAAAACCTTCAAATTTTGCCCACAAACCTTCAAATTTTGCCCAAAAACCTCCATAATTTTACCTAAAAAACCTCCTTTTTTGCCCAAAAAATTACTACGGTTTTAAATTTTTTTTGCCCCCAGTGAAAAAAAAATCCTAGTACCGCCACTGCTTGAAGTTATCTATTATTCGATGATGTGGGTCTTATGGCGTGTCAGAAACGAGGCTATCTTCGATCCTTCTAAATTTAAGAAATGACATTATTATATTCTACTATAATATCCTCTTTCAATTGGCTTTCGTAAAGTTATAAAAAAGTTAATCTTAATTAGTATGTTTGGTTACAAAATCCCATATTTCTTTGTAATTATCGAGCCCCATGCTAGTTTTATAAAAAAATTCTCAGTTGTTCGAAATAAAAATGACATATTAAAATAAAACTCGTACATCTAACCAAATACACATGCACATTACACGATTACATTTGTTATAAATGTGAGAAATTTTGTACTATTGTCACAAAGATCACACGTATGCATGTTTAGAATTTAATTAGTCATATTATGTTTATTTCATTAATTTACATTTTTGTTTTCTTTACAAATTTAGAAATACTGTAATGTTTTATTTAAAATCTAATGAATATCCATTGACCTATTTAATCAATTGGATATGAACATTGATGAATGAACTAGAATTAAATGGATATAAATATAGATATGGATGAAAACAAATTAAATGGATATGAATATAAATACGTCATCACTCGATCTATATCTAATTCATTAGCATTCCTATGAGATACCATTATGCTTATCACCCTTTATATGTGAAATTGTTCTATAGTATCTTTTTCACGAAGAATAACTCTATTCTTCTACACTAGAGAACTAGAGTATTTATATGAAATGAGGAACAACAAAAGGATATTGATTTAATGAAAAACAAAATGTCATTATTATTATTATTATTATTATTATTATTATTATTATTATTATTATTATTATTATTATTATTATTATTATTATTGTTGTTGTTGTTGTTGTTGTTGTTGTTGTTGTTGTTGGAGAACTAGAGTACTTATATGAAAAATGAGGGACAACAAAAGAATGTTAATTTAATAAAAATAAAATGACATTATTATTGATAAGTTAATTTAAATAACACTATATAGTTTGTAAGTGCTACATGGATATCTTTAATTATCATGCTTTATATCTATACGTACACAATATATAATTATAATTGTAACATATAAAAGGGAAAATTGTCTAAAAAGGAAACATAAAAGCTAGTTTTTCTCGATAAAGGGAATTTGACTTTTTGCTTTGCCTTAAGGGTTTCTGATTTTAGTTTTGTTTGTAAAAGAGTTTCTGATTTGAAAAACGATCGAATCGAGGTAAAAAATGCAACGGTGTACTTTTTTAATTTCATGTCATTCATTTGAGTGTATTAGGTTTCCACATGTATTAATCCCTTCTATTTTTATTCTCTTATATGGAGTCTCAAAGTTTAAATCCCCATTTTCATCATGTATGTTCAAAATCCTAAATCCTCAATTTCATTCCGTTCATTCAAAACCCCAAATGGACAACTATCGAACAGAAGGTTGTAGGTGTGGAGATGAATTGCGGTTGTGGACATCCTGGACAACACGTAACTCTGCACGTCAATTTAAGAGTTGCCCTAATTACAGGCAAGAACATCATGTAACGAAAGATGAATTACTGGTGATGTTTTTGTTTATTAGAAATAAAATGATGGTAGGTTTTGATTGTAGTTGATTATTAAGTAGATTAACTAGTTGGTGAAGTTGGTTGTTAAGTAGATGGTGGGTTTTGATTGTATCTTTTGAATCAACTTTGTGTAATGAATCCTTCATTGTTCAGTAGAGGTTGATTTTGTTTGTTAAAGTCATTATATTTTATTAAACTGTATTGCAGCTGCTATAAACAAAAAGTTAAATACATAATAACATACTTCAATTTTAAATTATTTCTTCTACAAACAGAAGTTAAATACATACCAAACTAAGGAGTCATTCCATTAAATTAATAAAATTCATCTTCATTACGTTCAAACAAAAGTCAAATACATACATCATCATACTACTAATAACATATCCACATTTCAGCTATATTTTATATATTCAAAAAGATAGGATTAGTTTAATTGCTGAAAAGTTGGATCAAGAAACACATGATACTATCTTCATTCCATTAGAATTGGTTTGGTTTCAGTCATGCCCCCTCCATCCTTTGTAACAACATTTTGGGCTAGCGTATTTTTAAGCATTCTTTGAGACTTCTTTCTTGGTTTAATGACTAGTTTGATTCTTTTAGTCTTCTCTTCAAGCATTGAATCTGTTTCAGCAATCAATGGATCTTCATTGACCACTGAATTGTCAACCCACTGACCTACATTGACTATTAGATTATCAACTAGTTGATATTCAATGATTATTGGAATGTCAACCATTTAAACTTCATTGATCACAGGAGTCTCAACCCTTCTTTCACACCACCATCTCTTCTACTACCTGAATTCTCACTAACTATTGACCCACTAGTTTGACCAACCCTTGACCTACTATTCTGAAAAACCCTTGGCCCACTATTCTGAACAGCCCTTGCCCTCACCAGCAACACTAGGTTATGGGGAATCTTCAACAATACTGTTTACTTATCTTCCATCACTTCTACTTGAATTATGAACTCTTGGTTTACCTCCTCATCTTGCAAGAGCTCGTGTGATAGGTAGTGGTGCATTGGTGAAACTTCTATGATTGTGTTCATATTGAAAGAAATTTTGACACTTTCTGCTTCTTCTTGTGGATCTTACTGGTCCATTCTCATTACCCTCATTTCTTGATCTTTTCCTTTTAACAGTTGGCCTAGTAGACATTCTTCTTCTAGCTGGAGGCAAAGGACCTGGTTTATTTGTCTTTGACCATTAGAAGTCCCCCCCCCCCCCCCCCCCCCCCCCGGTTTCATAAAACTAATTTATGAAGCAATAAATGTTGATTTCTTAAGACTGTCACTAACCAAACAATCAACATCCTTACCAATATGATATATTCTTGCTATACAATGTGGACATGGAATCCCACTTACTTACCAGAATCTACATGAACATGTCCTGGATTGCAGGTCAACAGTAATATCACACACGAGTTCCTAACACTAATAAACATAACATATATTAACATATAATTATTTTAAATAACAACATAAAGAAATATAATTTATAGTAACATCTAATTAGTATACCTTTGAAGTCTCTTACTTTCTTTTACGCTCAATCTGATAGTTGGAAAAATTTCATGATCCCGTCTTTCCTTAGACATCCTTTGATCCACTAATCTCAACATAACCTTCATCCTAATTTCTACTAACATTCCAATGAGGCAACCTTACCCTACATTTCACTAAAAGATGACTCTTCTTACTTTCTTCAAAATATATCTTATAACCATTGGCAACTGCATAGTTAATGAAAAAGTTATTTAACTCAAGAACTTTGGCAAACCTCTCTCCTTTACGTGGTGTCATTGCCCTCCAGTGAACACTTGGATCATGGAGTGGTTGGCTCTTATTATACTCAGCATCCTTTTTTGTGTAGTGACCCGAACTTTTCCATGTTTATATATATATTAAATGAAATTGTTATTTTACATGATTAAGTGTTTCCAACATGTTAAGCAATCAAACTTGTTAAGACTTGATTAATTGAAACGGAAATTTTGTAAACGTCTGATTACCCAGTTTGACCAATGATTCACGAACGCTATAAGTTGTATATGACATGATGATACATAAACGAATAAATATATATGTTTAACATGATATAATGCTCATCAAGTATCTCATTAAAAATAGTAACAATAAGTTATATACTTAAAAAGGAGACTATTGATGTATGAAACTCGAAACGATACATATAACGATTATCGTTATAACCACGTCTTACTAAATATATATGAAGCATATTAATACATTGTTATATTATATATAACATGATAATATGATAATTAAATATATCATTAAGTGAATTAACAATGAAATACATATGTAAAAATAAGACTACTAACTTAATGATTTCGAAACGAGACATATATGTAACGATTATCGTTGTAACGACATTTAATGTATATATATCATATTAAGAGATATTCATACATGATAATATCATGATAATATAATAATTTAAAATCTCATTTGATATTATAAACATTGGGTTAACAACATTTAACAAGATCGTTAACCTAAAGGTTTCAAAACAACACTTACATGTAACGACTAACGATGACTTAATGACTCAGTTAAAATGTATATACATGTAGTGTTTTAATATGTATTTATACACTTTTGAAAGACTTCAATACACTTATAAAAATACTTCTACTTAACAAAAATGCTTACAATTACATCCTCGTTCAGTTTCATCAACAATTCTACTCGTATGCACCCGTATTCGTACTCGTACAATACACAGCTTTTAGATGTATGTACTATTGGTATATACACTCCAATGATCAGCTCTTAGAAGACCATGTGAGTCACCTAACACATGTGGGAATCATCATTTGGCAACTAGCATGAAATATATCATAAAATTACAAAAATATGAGTAATCATTCATGACTTATTTACATGAAAACAAAATTACATATCCTTTATATCTAATCCATACACCAACGACCAAAAACACCTACAAACACTTTCATTCTTCAATTTTCTTCATCTAATTGATCTCTCTCAAGTTCTATCTTCAAGTTCTAAGTGTTCTTCATAAATTCCAAAAGTTCTAGTTTCATAAAATCAAGAATACTTCCAAGATTGCAAGTTTACTTCCAAGTTTTCTAAATCCATTTCAAATAATCATCCAAGATCAAAAAACCTTTGTTACTTACAGTAGGTTATCTTTCTAATACAAGGTAATAATCATATTCAAACTTTAATTCAATTTCTATAACTATAACAATCTTATTTCGAGTGGAAATCTTACTTGAAATTGTTTTCGTGTCATGATTCTGCTTCAAGAACTTTCAAGCCATCCAAGGATCCTTTGAAGCTAGATCTATTTTCCTCATTTCCAGTAGGTTTATCCAAGGAACTTGAGGTAGTAATGATGTTCATAACATCATTTGATTCATACATATAAAGCTATCTTATTCGAAGGTTTAAACTTGTAATCACTAGAACATAGTTTAGTTAATTCTAAACTTGTTCGCAAATAAAAGTTAATCCTTCTAACTTGACTTTTAAAATCAACTAAACACATGTTCTATATCTATATTATATGCTAACTTAATGATTTAAAACCTAGAAACACGAAAAATACCGTAAAATCGGATTTACGCCGTCGTAGTAACACCGCGGGCTGTTTTGGGTTAGTTAATTAAAAACTATGATAAACTTTGATTTAAAAGTTGTTATTCTGGGAAAATGATTTTTTTTATGAACATGAAACTATATCCAAAAATTATGGTTAAACTCAAAGTGGAAGTATATTTTCTAAAATGGTCATCTAGACGTCATTCTTTCGACTGAAATCACTACCTTTACAAAAACGACTTGTAACTTATTTTTCTGACTATAAACCTATACTTTTTCTGTTTAGATTCATAAAATAGAGTTCAATATGAAACCATATCAATTTGATTCACTCAAAACGGATTTAAAATGAAGAAGTTATGGGTAAAACAAGATTGGATAATTTTTCTCATTTTAGCTACGTGAAAATTGGTAACAAATCTATTCCAACCATAACTTAATCAACTTGTATTGTATATTATGTAATCTTGAGATACCATAGACACGTATACAATGTTTCGACCTATCATGTCGACACATCTATATATATTTCGGAACAACCATAAACACTCTATATGTGAATGTTGGAGTTAGCTATACAGGGTTGAGGTTGATTCCAAAATATATATATATATATATATATATATATATATATATATATATATATATATATATATATATATATATATATATATATATATATATATATATATATATATATATATATATATATATATATATAGTTTGAGTTGTGATCAATACTGAGATACGTATACACTGGGTCGTGGATTGATTCAAGATAATATTTAACGATTTATTTCTGTACATCTAACTGTGGACAACTAGTTGTAGGTTACTAATGAGGACATCTGACTTAATAAACTTAAAACATCAAAATATATTAAAAGTGTTGTAAATATATTTTGAACATACTTTGATATATATGTATATATTGTTATAGGTTCGTGAATCATCGTGAATCAACCAGTGGCCAAGTCTTACTCCCCGACGACGTAAAAATCTGTGAAAGTGAGTTATAGTCCCATTTTTAAAATCTAATATTTTTAGGATGAGAATACATGCAGGTTTTATAAATGATTTACAAAATAGACACAAGTACGTGAAACTACATTCTATGGTTGAATTATCAAAATCGAATATGCCCCTTTTTATTAAGTCAGGTAATCTAAGAATTAGGGAACAGACACCCTAATTGACGCGAATCCTAAAGATAGATCTATTGGGCCTAACAAGCCCCATCCAAAGTACCGGATGCTTTAGTACTTCGAAATTTATATCATATCCGAAGGGTGTCCCGGAATGATGGGGATATTCTTATATATGCATCTTGTTAATGTCGGTTACCAGTTGTTCACCATATGAATGATTTTTATCTCTATGTATGGGATGTGTATTGAAATATGAAATCTTGTGGTCTATTGTTACGATTTGATATATATAGGTTAAACCTATAACTCACCAACATTTTTGTTGATGTTTAAAGCATGTTTATTCTCAGGTGAATACTAAGAGCTTCCGCTGTTGCATACTAAAATAAGGACAAGATTTGGAGTCCATGTTTGTATGATATTGTGTAAAAACTGCATTCAAGAAACTGATTTCGATGTAACATATTTGTATTGTAAACCATTATGTAATGATCGTGTGTAAACAAGATATTTTAGATTATCATTATTTGATAATCTACGTAAAGCTTTTTAAACCTTTATTTACGAAATAAAGGTTAAGGTTCGTTTTAAAAATGAATGCAGTCTTTGAAAAAAAAACGTCTCATATAGAGGTCAAAACCTCGCAACGAAATCAATTAATATGGAACGTTTTTAATCAATAAGAACGGGACATTTCAGTTGGTATCCGAGCGTTGGTCTTAGAGAACCAGAATTTTGCATTAGTGTGTCTTATCGAGTTTGTTAGGATGCATTAGTGCGTCTGGACTTCGACCGTGTTTACTTGAAAAATGATTGCTTAACAAATTTTGTTGGAAACTATATATTTTTAACATGTGAATATTATGTGATATATTAATCTCTTAACGTGTTTGATATTATGTGATAGATGTCTACCTCTAAAACAAGTCCTATTGACTCACCTAATAATAATGAAGAGTCAAATGTAAATTGGAATGATTCGTGGACTGATTCACAAGTTCCCGAAGAGGAACCGGAAGAAGAGTCGGAACCGGAAGAAGAATCGGAACCGGAAGAAGAATCGGAACCGGAAGAAGAATCGGAACCAGTGGGGAAAATAATAAAACGGTTAAGTAGAAGAAAATCCTCAACCAACTGACCAAAGTTAATTATGGTTAATGGTGTTTCCGCCAAGGAAGCAAAGTATTGGGAGGATTACCAATTCTCCGATGAATCGGATCCCGACAAGGATTCCGATGATGTTATAGAAATTACCCCAACACAATTTAATAAGGCAAAAGAGAACAATAAGGGAAAGGGCATAAAATAGAGAAATTTGATTCCAAACCCGATGAACTTTATATGTATCGTCAACACCCGTATTTCTTAAGTTGTGACAATAACCCGGGAACCTCTAAACCACCAGGTTTTTCTAAACCAATGTGGAAAACGACGGCTCGTATTAGGGGAACATCATATATCCCTAGAAACTTGGCAAAACGAACCAAAACAGAAGAAGAAGAAACGAGCGAGTCGGAATAAGATAGTTGTATTCGTGTGGTGCAATATATGTAATATAGTGTGCTTATGCTTTATGATATATGTAAAAATTGCTTGTATTATTAAGTATTTTTTTTATGAATCTAACTCTTGTCTATTTTACAGTATAAAAACACAAAATGGATAGACAACCCAATATTTTAAGAGACCTACCCGGAGACATGATTGATGATATCTTGTCTAGAGTCGGTCAGAATTCCTCGGCACAACTATTTAAGGCGAGATCAGTTTGTAAGACATTCGAAGAACGTTCCAAGAATGCCTTGGTTTATAAAAGGCTTTCGTTTGAAAGATGGGGGATATCACATTGGGAAACCCATAAGTTATGATGTGTTTACTTTGACGCATATATTGCGGGGAACCCAAATGCTATTTTACGCAACGGGTTAAGAAATTATTTTGACTCAAGGTATCCGAATATAGGACTTCATGATTTAGAAAAAGTGGCTAACATGCAACATAAAGAAGCATGCTATGCTTACGGGTTAGTAATGTTCGCTTCTCACCAAAGTGAGAAAAAGAACATCGGGCTACAACTATTAAACAAAACGTTTCCACAAGTGACGGAGTCGGTAATTGGGGTAAGAAATGAGGTTTTTAGGTTATTACGAGATTGTTGGTCATTACGTAACCCTCGTCCCTTTGACGACGTTACAACACGCTGTCTTATCAACGGCCATAACGGTTATGTTCCACAAGACCAAGGATGGGAAGTAGTCCTAGTAAAACCAGATGCATGACTTGTTTCTGGACGTATGAATTACGTGTCTTTATTGCCTTTACTGAACGACTTGTGTACTAGCTAGAATTATCTTCACAACTATCTTGTATCAAAGTTATTGTGTGCTATATTTCATGCTTTATGTAAAATAAGCGGTATTGTAAGTTTGTAAAATATTGTATAAATGTTTGAACGCGAATTATTATTATAATCAGTTTTTCATATAGAATTGTAGTAGTTGAATTGTATATTAGCTACTAAGTATGAACTTAATGGGTAGGTACTACCCGAATTTAAACTTATAAAACGCTAATATGAAGAAAAAGCTTTTATAAATGAGTTCATATTATGCTACGAAATACTATTAACTACTCTTAATATTCTGTATGATTAACTTGTTCCATTTGACTATTTTGAAGGAAATGGCACCGACTACTCGACACACCGTGAATATGAATGAAGAGGAATTCCGTACTTTTCTAGCTTCAAACATAGCCGCAGTACAGGCTGCGCTACATACCAACAATAACCTTGGATCTAGCAGTACAGGAAATTGTGTAGGATGCACCTACAAAGAATTCACTGCCTGCAAACCTTTGGAATTTGATGGAACCGAAGGACCGATCGGATTGAAACGGTGGACCGAGAAGGTCGAATCGGTGTTTGCCATAAGTAAGTGTACTGAAGAGGACAAAGTGAAGTACGCTATGCATACCTTCACAGGTTCTGCGTTAACATGGTGGAATACCTATCTAGAGCAAGTGGGACAAGATGATGCGTACGCACTACCGTGGTCAGCATTCAAGCACTTGATGAACGAGAAGTACCGTCCCAGAACTGAGGTCAATAAGCTCAAGACAGAACTTAGAGGGTTACGAACCCAAGGATTTGATATTACCACGTACGAAAGGCGATTCATAGAATTATGCCTATTGTGTCCGGGAGCGTTCGAAGATGAGGAAGAGAAGATCGACGCGTTTGTGAAAGGATTACCGGAAAGAATCCAAGAAGATATAAGTTCACACGAGCCCGCCTCCATACAACAGGCATGTAGAATGGCTCACAAACTAGTGAACCAGATTGAGGAAAGAATTAAAGAACAGATGGCTGAAGAGGCCAATGTGAAGCAAGTCAAAAGAAAGTGGGAGGAAAACGGTGATAAGAATCACCAATACAACAACAACAGCAATTACAATAATAATCGCAACAATTATCCCAACAATCGCAACATCAATCACAACTACAACAAACGGCCCAACAACAACAACAACAACAACAACAACAACAACAACAACAACAACAACAACAACAATCATCCCAACAACAATAACAACCGCAACAACAACAACAATCAGAAGCAGCTATGCCAAAGGTGTGAAAAGTATCACTCGGGGTTCTGCACCAAATTTTGCAAAAAGTGTAAAAGAAATGGTCATAGCGTGGCGAAGTGTGAGGTCTACGGACCAGGGGTTAACAGAACGAAAGGAACAAATGGTGTCGGAACGAGTAATGGCGGAGCAAGTAGTGTCGGAGCAAGTTATGCCAATGTAGTTTGTTATAAATGTGGAAAACCGGGCCACATTATTAGAAATTTCCCGAACCAGGAGAACACGAATGGACAAGGCCGCGGAAGAGTTTTCAATATTAATGCGGCAGAGGCACAGGAAGACCCGGAGCTTGTTACGGGTACGTTTTTTATTGACAATAAATCTGCTTACGTTTTATTTGATTCGGGTGCAGATAGAAGCTATATGAGTAGTGATTTTTGTGCTAAATTAAGTTGTCCATTGACGCCGTTGGATAGTAAATTTTTACTCGAATTAGCAAACGGTAAATTAATTTCAGCAGATAATATATGCCGGAATCGAGAAATTAAACTGGGTAGCGAAATATTTAAGATTGATTTGATACCAGTAGAGTTAGGGAGTTTTGATGTAATAGTTGGCATGGACTGGCTGAAGAAGGTGAAAGCAGAGATCGTATGTTATAAAAATGCAATTCACATTGTACGAGAAGAAGGAAAACCCTTAATGGTGTACGGAGAAAAGGGCAACATGAAGCTACATCTTATTAGTAATTTGAAGGCACAAAAACTAATAAGAAAAGGTTGCTATGATGTTCTAGCACACGTCGAGAAAGTACAAACTGAAGAAAAGAGCATCAATGATGTTCCCGTCGCAAAAGAATTTCCCGATGTATTTTCGAAAGAATTACCGGGATTACCCCCACATCGATCCGTTGAATTTCAAATAGATCTTGTACCAGGAGCTGCACCAATAGCTCGTGCTCCTTACAGACTCGCACCCAGCGAGATGAAAGAATTGCAAAGCCAACTGCAAGAACTATTAGAACGTGGTTTCATTCGACCAAGCACATCACCATGGGGAGCTCCTGTTTTGTTTGTCAAGAAGAAAGATGGTACATTTAGGTTGTGTATTGACTACAGAGAGTTGAACAAACTTACCATCAAAAACCGTTATCCACTGCCGAGAATTGACAACTTATTTGATCAACTACAAGGCTCGTCGGTTTATTCGAAGATCGATTTACGTTCTGGATATCATCAAATGCGAGTAAAGGAGGATGATATTCCAAAAACGGCTTTTAGGACGCGTTATGGTCATTACGAGTTTATGGTTATGCCGTTTGGATTGACTAACGCACCAGCTGTGTTCATGGACCTTATGAACCGAGTGTGTGGGCCATATCTTGACAAGTTTGTCATTATTTTCATCGATGACATACTTATTTACTCAAAGAATGATCAAGAGCACGAAGAACATTTGAGAAAAGTGCTAGAAGTATTGAGGAAAGAAAAACTGTACGCTAAGTTTTCAAAGTGTGCATTTTGGTTGGAAGAAGTTCAATTCCTCGGTCACATAGTGACAAAGAAGGTATCCAGGTGGACCCGGCAAAGATCGAAACCGTTGAAAAGTGGGAAACCCTAAAAACTCCAAAGCATATACGTCAATTTTTAGGATTGGCTGGTTACTACAGAAGATTCATCCAAGATTTCTCCAAAATAGCAAAACCCTTTACTACATTAACGCATAAAGGGAAGAAATTTGAATGGAAGGATGAACAAGAGAAAGCATTTCAGTTATTGAAGAAAAAGCTAACTACGGCACCTATATTGTCATTGCCTGAAGGGAATGATGATTTTGTGATTTATTGTGACGCATCAAAGCAAGGTCTCGGTTGTGTATTAATGCAACGAACGAAGGTGATTGCTTATGCGTCTAGACAATTGAAGATTCACGAACAAAATTATATGACGCATGATTTGGAATTAGGTGCGGTTGTTTTTGCATTGAAGACTTGGAGGCACTACTTATATGGGGTCAAAAGTATTATATATGCTGACCACAAAAGTCTTCAACACATATTTAATCAGAAACAACTGAATATGAGGCAGCGTAGGTGGATTGAATTGTTGAATGATTACGACTTTGAGATTCGTTACCACCCAGGGAAGGCAAATGTGGTAGCCGACGCCTTGAGCAGAAAGGACAGAGAACTCATTCGAGTAAAATCTATGAATATAATGATTCACACTAACCTTACTACTCAAATAAAGGAGGCGCAACAAGGAGTTTTAAAAGAGGGAAATTTAAAGGATGAAATACCCAAAGGATCGGAGAAGCATCTTAATATTCGGGAAGACGGAACCCGGTATAGGGCTGAAAGAATTTGGATACCAAAATTTGGAGATATGAGAGAAATGGTACATAGAGAAGCTCATAAAACCAGATGTCAATACATTCTGGAACGGGAAAGATGTACAAGGATCTCAAGAAACATTTTTGGTGGCCGGGTATGAAAGCCAATGTTGCTAAATACGTAGGAAAATGTTTGACGTGTTCTAAGGTCAAAGCTGAGCATCAGAAACCATCAGGTCTACTTCAACAATCCGAAATCCCGGAATGGAAATGGGAAAACATTACCATGGATTTCATCACTAAATTGCCAAGGACTGCAAGTGGTTTTGATACTATTTGGGTAATAGTTGATCGTCTCACCAAATCAGCACACTTCCTGCCAATAAGAGAAGATGACAAGATGGAGAAGTTAGCACGACTGTATTTGAAGGAAGTCGTCTCCAGACATGGAATACCAATCTCTATTATCTTTGATAGGGATGGCAGATTTATTTCAAGATTCTGGCAGACATTACAGCAAGCATTAGGAACTCGTCTAGACATGAGTACTGCCTATCATCCATAAACTGATGGGCAGAGTGAAAGGACGATACAAACGCTTGAAGACATGCTACGAGCATGTGTTATTGATTTCAGAAACAGTTGGGATCGACATCTACCGTTAGCAGAATTTTCCTACAACAATAGCTACCATTCAAGCATTGAGATGGCTCCGTTTGAAGCACTTTATGGTAGAAAGTGCAGGTCTCCGATTTGTTGGAGTGAAGTGGGGGATAGACAGATTACGGGTCCGGAGATAATACAAGAAACTACTGAGAAGATCATCCAAATTCAACAACGGTTGAAAACCGCCCAAAGTCGACAAAAGAGCTACGCCGACATTAAAAGAAAAGATATAGAATTTGAAATTGGAGAGATGGTCATGCTTAAGGTTGCACCTTGGAAAGGTGTTGTTCGATTTGGTAAACGAGGGAAATTAAATCCAAGGTATATTGGACCATTCAAGATTATTGATCGTGTCGGACCAGTAGCTTACCAACTTGAGTTACCTCAACAACTCGCGGCTGTACATAACACTTTCCACGTCTTGAATTTGAAGAAATGTTTTGCTAAAGAAGATCTCACTATTCCGTTGGACGAAATCCAAATCAATGAAAAACTTCAATTCATTGAAGAACCCGTTGAAATAATGGATCGTGAGGTTAAGAGACTTAAACAAAACAAGATACTGATTGTTAAGGTTCGATGGAATGCTTGTAGAGGACCCGAGTTCACCTGGGAACGAGAAGATCAGATGAAGAAGAAATACCCGCATTTATTTCCAGAAGATACGTCAACACCTCCAACTGCTTAAAATTTCGGGGCGAAATTTATTTAACGGGTAGGTACTGTAGTGACCCGAACTTTTCCATGTTTATATATATATTAAATGAAATTGCTATTTTACATGATTAAGTGTTCCTAACATGTTAAGCAATCAAACTTGTTAAGACTTGGTTAATTGAAATGGAAATTTTGTAAACGTCTGATTACCCAGTTTGACCAATGATTCACGAACGCTATAAGTTGTATATGACATGATGATACATAAATGAATAAATATATATGTTTAACATGATACAATGCTCATCAAGTATCTCATTGAAAATAGTAACAATAAGTTATATACTTAAAAAGGAGACTATTGACGTATGAAACTCGAAACGATACATATAACGATTATCGTTATAACCATGTCTTACTAAATATATATCAAGAATATTAATACAATGTTATATTATATATAACATGATAATATGATAATTAAATATATCATTAAGTGAATTAACAATGAAATACATATGTAAAAATAAGACTACTAACTTAATGATTTCGAAACGAGACATATATGTGACGATTATCGTTGTAACGACATTTAGCTGTATATATATCATACTAAGATATATTATATATCATAATATCATGATAATATAACAATTTAACATCTCATTTGTTATAATAAATAATAGGTTAACAACATTCAACAAGATCGTTAACCTAAAGGTTTCAAAACAACATTTACATGTAACGACTAACGATGACTTAACGACTCAGTTAAAATGTATATACATGTAGTGTTTTAATATGTATTCATACACTTTTGAAAGACTTCAATACACTTATCAAAATACTTCTACTTAACAAAAATGCTTACAATTACATCCTCGTTCAGTTTCATCAACAATTCTACTCGTATGCACCCGTATTCGTACTCGTACAATACACAGCTTTTAGATGTATGTACTATTAGTATATACACTCCAATGATCAGCTCTTAGCAGCCCATGTGAGTCACCTAACATATGTGGGAACCATCATTTGGCAACTAGCATGAAATATCTCATAAAATTACAAAAATATGAGTAATCATTCATGACTTATTTACATGAAAACAAAATTACATATCCTTTATATCTAATCCATACACCAAAAACCAAAAACACCTACAAACACTTTCATTCTTCAATTTTCTTCATATAATTGATCTCTCTCAAGTTCTATCTTCAAGTTCTAAGTGTTCTTCATAAATTCCAAAAGTTCTAGTTTCATAAAATCAAGAATACTTCCAAGATTGCAAGATTACTTCCAAGTTTTCTAAATCCATTCCAAGTAATCATCCAAGATTAAAAAATCTTTGTTACTTATAGTAGGTTATCTTTATAATACAAGGTAATAATCATATTCAAACTTTAATTCAATTTCTATAACTATAACAATCTTATTTCGAGTGGAAATCTTACTTGAAATTGTTTTCGTGTCATGATTCTGCTTCAAGAACTTTCAAGCCATCCAAGGATCCTTTGAAGCTAGATCTATTTTTCTCATTTCCAGTAGGTTTATCCAAGGAACTTGAGATAGTAATGATGTTCATAACATCATTCGATTCATACATATAAAGCTATCTTATTCGAAGGTTTAAACTTGTAATCACTAGAACATAGTTTAGTTAATTCTAAACTTGTTCGCAAATAAAAGTTAATCCTTCTAACTTGAGTTTTAAAATCAACTAAACACATGTTCTATATCTATATGATATGCTAACTTAATGATTTAAAACCTGGAAACACGAAAAATACCGTAAAATCGGATTTTCGCCGTCGTAGTAACACCGCGGGCTGTTTTGGGTTAGTTAATTAAAAACTATGATAAACTTTGATTTAAAAGTTGTTATTCTAGGAAAATTATTTTTATTATGAACATGAAACTATATCCAAAAATTATGGTTAAACTCAAAGTGGAAGTATGTTTTCTAAAATGGTCATCTAGACGTCGTTCTTTCGACTGAAATGACTACCTTTACAAAAACAACTTGTAACTTATTTTTCCTACTATAAACCTATACTTTTTCTGTTTATATTCATAAAATAGAGTTCAATATGAAACCATATCAATTTTATTCACTCAAAACGGATTTAAAATGAAGAAGTTATGGGTAAAACAAGATTGGATAATTTTTCTCATTTTAGCTACGTGAAAATTGGTAACAAATCTATTCCAACCATAACTTAATCAACTTGTATTGTATATTATGTAATCTTGAGATACCATAGACACGTATACAATGTTTCTACCTATCATGTCGACACATCTATATATATTTCGGAACAACCATAGACACTCTAGATGTGAATGTTGGAGTTAGCTATACAGGGTTGAGGTTGATTCCAAAATATATATAGTTTGAGTTGTGATCAATACTGAGATACATATACACTGGGTCGTGGATTGATTCAAGATAATATTTATCAATTTATTTCTGTACATCTAACTGTGGATAACTAGTTGTAGGTTACTAATGAGGACAGCTGACTTAATAAACTTAAAACATCAAAATATATTAAAAGTGTTGTAAATATATTTTGAACATACTTTGATATATATGTATATATTATTATAGGTTCGTGAATCAACCAGTGGCCAAGTCTTACTCCCCGACGAAGTAAAAATCTGTGAAAGTGAGTTATAGTCCCATTTTTAAAATCTAATATTTTTGGGATGAGAATACATGCAAGTTTTATAAATGATTTACAGAATAGACACAAGTACGAAAAACTACATTCTATGGTTGAATTATCAAAATCGAATATGCCCCTTTTTATTAAGTCTGGTAATCTAAGAATTAGGGAACAGACACCCTAATTGACGCGAATCCTAAAGATAGATCTATTGGGCCTAACAAACCCCATCCAAAGTACCGGATGCTTTAGTACTTCGAAATTTATATCATATCCGAAGGGTGTCCCGGAATGATGGGGATATTCTTATATATGCATCTTGTTAATGTCGGTTACCAGGTGTTCACCATATAAATGATTTTTATCTCTATGTATGGGATGTGTATTGAAATATGAAATCTTGTGGTCTATTGTTACGATTTGATATATATAGGTTAAACCTATAACTCACCAACATTTTTGTTGACGTTTAAAGCATGTTTATTCTCAGGTGAATACTAAGAGCTTCCGCTGTTGCATACTAAAATAAGGACAAGATTTGGAGTCCATGTTTGTATGATATTGTGTAAAAACTGCATTCAAGAAACTGATTTCGATGTAACATATTTGTATTTTAAACCATTATGTAATGTTCGTGTGTAAACAAGATATTTTAGATTATCATTATTTGATAATCTACGTAAAGCTTTTTAAATCTTTATTTATGAAATAAAGGTTATGGTTTTTTTTAAAAATGAATGCAGTCTTTGAAAAAAAAAAAAGGTCTCATATAGAGGTCAAAACCTCGCAATGAAATCAATTAATATGGAGCGTTTTTAATTAGTAAGAACGGGACATTTCATTTTGCAACTTCCATATCCAACTCCATAAATTCATCCGGAGTTTCAACATATTTAAAAGGTTCAATGTTTAAAATATCGACGTCGTCCACATTTTCATCCACATTATCAGTACCACGTTTCTCCTCATCTTCATCAGTTCCATGAGATTCATTATCTTGATCAGGACCATGGTTTTCATCATCTTCATCAGGTCCATGGTTAGGATCATCTTCTTCGTTTCCACTATCACTTTCTATTAGAATCAAAGGATCATCTTCAGTATATTCACTCATATCCACATCATTGTGATCTAGTTCACATCAACCTGACTAACAGTGGCAAGTTCAATCAAATTTATTTTCATATATGTAATGACCCGAACTTTTCCATGATTATTTTTTAAATGAAAACTATATTTGCATGATTAAATGTTTCCAACATGTTAAGCAACCAAACTTGTTAAGACTTTATTATTTGAAATGAGTTCATGTAGACAATTGACCACCCAAGTTGACCGGCGATTCACGAACGTTAAAACTTGTAAAAACGACATGATGATATATATATATATATATATATATATATATATATATATATATATATATATATATATATATATATATATATATATATATATATATATATATATATATATATATATATATATATATGGACATATATATGGTTAACATGAGATTATGATAAGTAAGTATCTCACTAAGTGTATTAACAATGTGTGATATACATAAAAAATGAGAATATTGAATTATGAAGCTCGAAACGATATACATAACGATTATCATTATAGCAACGTCTTACTAAATACATATTATTTGTATTAAGATATTGATATACTATATTTAACATGATAAAATGATAATTAAGTATATCATTAAGTGTATTAACAATGAACTATACAAGTAAGATGAGACTACTAACTTAAGGATTTCGAAACAATATATATATATGTAACGATTATCGTCGTAATAGTATTTTAACATATATATATATATATATATATATATATATATATATATATATATATATATATATATATATATATATATATATATATATATATATATATATATATATATATATATATATATATATATATATGATGTTAAGATATATTCATACACCATGTTATCATGTTAACATAACAATTTAACATCTTATTTAAGTATTATAACAATGGATTAATTAAATTTAACAAGATCGTTAACTTAAAGGTTTCAAAACAACACTTACATGTAACGACTAACGGTGATTTACCGACTCAGTTAAAATGTATATACATGTAGTGTATTAATATATATTAGTATACTTTTGAAAGACTTCAAGACACATATAAAGTACTTCTACTTAGCAAAAATGGTCACAATTACATTCTCATTCATTTTCATCAACAATTCTACTCGTATGTACCCATATTCGTACTCGTACAATACACAGCTTCTAGATGTATTTACTATTGGTATATACACATTTAATCATTCATTCATAGCAGCCATCTTAGAGTCAAAAACATATGGAACTATTATTTAACAACTTGTATGACTAATGAGCTAAAAACAAACTTAAGGATATTTTTTTTTCTTTATAACAAGTAATCCCGTTTTTATGATTTCACCCCATTTTTCCATTCCATTTTCTCATACTTACACTCCGAATTCTCTCTCAAAATACTCCTAACATCATACTTGATCATCTCCAAGCATTTTTACCATCTTTTAGCTTCAATTACAAGCTTTAATCATCATAAAAACAACCATTCAAGAACACTTCAAGAAATCTTTCAAACTTGCTAGCTTACTTCCAAACTTGCAACTCCATTTCAAGTGATCATTCAATCTCAAGAAATCTTTCTTATTTACAGTAAGATATCTTTCTAATTCAAGGTAATACTCATACTCAAACTTTTATTCAATTTCTATAACTATAACAATCTTATTTCGAGTGAAAATCTTACTTGAACTTGTTTTCGTGTCATGATTCTACTTCAAGAACTTTCAAGCCATCCAAGGATCCTTTGAAGCTAGATCTATTTTTTTCTTTTCTAGTAGGTTTATCCATAAAACTTGAGGTAGTAATGATGTTCATAACATCATTCGATTCATACATATAAAGTTATCTTATTCGAAGATTTAAACTTGTAATCACTAGAACATAGTTTAGTTAATTCTAAACTTGTTCGCAAATAAAGTTGATCCTTCTAATTTGACTTTTAAAATAAACTAAACACATGTTCTATATCTATATGATATGCTAACTTAATGATTTAAAATCTGGAAACACGAAAGACACCGTAAAATCGGACATACACCGTCGTAGTAACACCACAGACTGTTTTGGGTTAGTTAATTAAAAACTATGATAAAATTTGATTTAAAAGTTTTTCTTCTGGAAAAATGATTTTTCTTATGAACATGAAACTATATCCAAAAATCATGGTTAAACTCAAAGTGGAAGTATGTTTTTCAAAATGGTCATCAAGACGTCGTTCTTTCGACTGAAATGACTACCTCTGATAATATTGACTTGTAACCTGTATTTACGACTATAAAATTATACTTTTTTCTGTTTAGATTCATAAACTTAAGTTCAATATGAAGCCATAGCAACTTGAATCACTCAAAACGGATTTAAAACGAAGAAGTTATGGGTAAAACAAAATTGGAAAATTTTACTTGTTGTAGCTACGAAAATTTTATAACAAATCCATATTAATCATATCCTAGCTAACTTATATTGTATTATACATGTATTATGTAATCTTGGGATACCATAGACACGTATACAATGTTTTGACATATCATATCGACCCATCTATATATATATTTCGGAACAACCATAGACACTCTATATGCAGTAATGTTTGAGTTAGCTATACATGGTTGAGGTTGATTCCAAAATAATATATATACTTTGAGTTGTGATTTAGCCTGAGACTTGTATACACTGGGTCATGGATTGATTTGAGATAATATATATTGATTTATTTCAGTGCATCTAACTGTGGACAACTAGTTGTAGGTTACTAACGAGGACTGCTAACTTAACAACTTAAATCATAAAAATGTAATAAAAAATGTTGTGAATATATTTAAATCATACTTTGATATATATGTACATATTTGTTATAGGTTCGTGAATCGACCAGTGGCCAAGTCTTATTTCCAACGAAGGAAAATCTGTGAAAGTGAGTTATAGTCCCACTTTTAAAATCTATTACTTTTGGGATGAGAATACATGCAGTTTTATAAATGTTTTACAAAATAGACACAAGTGATCAAAATTACTTTCTATGTTGAATTATCGAACCGAATATGCCCCTTTTTAGCTTGGTAGCCTAAGAATTGGTGTTGATTATAATTGCCACCAATTGACGCGAATCCTAAATATAGATCTATTTGACCCAACAAGCCTCATCCGAGTTACGGATGCTTTAGTACTTCGATTTATCATGTCCGATGAGAGTCCGGGAATGATGGGGGTATTCTATATGCATCCTGTTAAGGTCGGTTACCAGGTGTTCATCATATGAATGATTTTTATGCAGATTGCATGTTGTTTATGAGAAATGGAAATATGAAATCTTGTGGTCTATTATTACGATTTGATAAATATATAGGTTAAACCTATAACTCACCAACATTTTTGTTGACGTTTAAAGCATGTTTATTCTCAGGTGATTATTAAGAGCTTCCGTTGTTGCATGCTAATTTATGGACAAGAGTTGGAGTCAGCATGCTTGTATAATATTGTTTAAAAACTACATTCGTAGACTTAAATTGATGTGTAATATTATTGTAAACCATTATGTAATAATCGTGTGAAAACGCTATATTTTAGAGTATCATTATTTGATAATCGTCGTAAGATTTTTAAACCTTTATTGATAAAATAAAGGTTATGGTTTGTTTTAAAATCGAATGCAGTCTTTGAAAAACGTCTCATATAGAGGTCAAAACCTCGCAACGAAATCAATTAATATGGAACGTTTATAAATCGATATGAACGGGACATTTCAGTTGGTATTCGAGCGTTGGTCTTAGAGAACCAGAAAATTTGCATTAGTGTGTCTTATCGAGTATGTAGGATGCATTAGTGAGTCTGGACTTCGACCGTATATTTTTATTTAAAAACGATTGCTTAAAACTTTTTTGTTGAAAACTATATATATTTAACATGTAAATATTATGTGATATATTAATCTCTTAATGTGTTTGATAATGTGTGATAGATGTCTACCTCTAGTACAAATCCCATCGACTCACCTAATAATAATGAAGAGTCGAATATATTTTGGAAAGATTCAAAAATTCCCGAAGAGGAATCGGAAGAAGAGGAACCGGAAGAAGAGGAACCAGAAGAGGAGGAACCGGAAGAAGAGGAACCGGAAGAAGAGGTTCTGGAGGGGGAAATTTTAGGAACCATTGAAAAACAGACAAATAAAAGAAAACCCTCAACTAATGGATCAAAATTAATAATGGTTAATGGTGTTTCCGCCGAGGAAGCAAAATATTGGGAAGATTACCAATTTTCCGATGAATCGGATCCCGATGAGGATTCCGATGATGTTATAGAAATTACCTCGACCCAATTTGAAAAAGCAAAAGAAAATAATAAGGGAAAGGGCATTAAAATAGAGAAACTTGATTCCAACCCCGATGAACTATATATGTATCGTCAACACCCGTATTTCTTAAGTTGTAACAATAACCCGGGAACCTCTAAGCCACCAGGTTTTTCTAGACCATTTGTGAAAAGAACGGCTCGTATTAGGGGAGCACCATATATCCCTAGAAAGTTAGCAAAATGAAACAAGTCCGAAGAGGAAGAAACAAGTGAGTCAGAATAAAGAGTTGTAATCATGAGGTGTAAAATATGTAATATAAGTGTGCTTGTACTATTATGTTATATGTGAAAATTGCTTGTATTATTTGATAATTATCTTTTACAAATCTAACCCTTGTCTATTTTTACGGTATAAAAACAAAATGGATGTTAAGGATAGACAACCAAAAATTTTAGAAGACCTACCCGGGGACATGATTGATGAAATCTTGTCTAAAGTCGGTCAGAATTCGTCGGCACAATTATTTACGCAAAATTAGTTTGTAGAATATTTGATGAACATTCTAGGCATGCCTTAGTTTATAAAAGGCTTTCATTTGAAAGATGGGGTATATCACATAGGGGAGACCGTAAGTTACGCCGTGTTTTCTTTAAAGCGTTAAATGCGGGGAACTCAAATGCAATTTTACGCTACGGGTTAAAAACCTATTTTGACTCAACATATCCCAACATAGGACTTCAAACTTTAGAAAGAGTTGCTAACATGCAACATAAAGAAGCATGTTATGCTTACGGGTTAGTGATGTTCGCTTCTCACCAAAGTGAGAAAAAGAACATCGGATTTAAACTTTTAAATAAAAACTTCTCACAAGTGACGAATTCAGTAGTTGGGGTAAGAAACAAGGTTTTTAGATTGTGACGAGGCTGTTGGATATTACGAAAGCCTCGTCTCTTTGACGACGTTACAACATGCTGTCTTGTCAACGGCCACAACGGTTATGTTCCAAAGACCAAGGATGGGAAGTAGTCTTAGTAAAACCAGAATGCATGACTTGTTTCTGGACTTATGAATTACGTGTTTTTATTGCCTTTGCTGAATGACTTGCGTATTAACTAGGATTGTTGTCACACCTGTTTTGTATCAAAGTTATTGTGTGCTATATTTCATGCTATATATAAAATAGCAGTATTGTAAATTTGTAAAAATATTGTATAAAAGTTTGAACGCGAAATATTATTGTATTTAGTTTTTCATATAGAATCGTAGTAGTTGAATTGTATAGTAGCTACTAAGTATGAACTTAACGGGTAGGTATTACCCGAATTAAAACTTATAAAACGCTAATATTGTGACGACCCGGAAATTTCCGACCAAATTTAAACTTAATCTTTAAATGATTTCGACACGATAAGCAAAGTCTGTAATATTGAAGTCTTAAAAATTTTGAACAATGTTCATATATTCATTTACCTTTTGACAAATCCCTATGATTCACGAACCAGTGTTTGTAAATATGTATATATATAAATATGTGTAGGTATATATATAAATATTACTTGTGTGTATGTATATATTGTTATATTAAATTTAATTATTTAAAATATATAATTAATAAATGTATTTACTTAGTAAAAATTTATTATTTAAAAATGTTCTTATATATATAAAGGGCATATTGAATAAATATAATTTTGGACCTATTCTGTAAACGTCTGTAACACTCGGTTGACATTTCTTTAGTGTTCATAATGATAAAGTACATATGTATGAAGATTTAAAATGAAAGTTGAAATGTAAATCGATTACGAAGATTTTAGGCTTCATGAAAATATTTTTTACCTTTCTAAGATTAAATACTAGTACTCCGTACATATAAATTGGAACAGAAAATAAATAATTATCGAACCTTTTTTTATCAGGTTTCAAACAGTTAATGATCAGAATAAATAAATGGACGTAATAGAAAATTTTGAGAGTTTTAGGAAGACTTTATTATGTTAACTGTTTAGCAATAGATCACGATATCACACACCGAGAAATAGTGTCGGCATAAAAACAGTTATATGTATCCGTGAAGCGAATTAATATCTAAGGGTCACTGTATGAGTTCTTTTCAATTCCAATCAATTCCACATTGAGTATATATGTAATATTATATTAATAATTTAAACTTATATATTTACATAAAGATGATTGTTGATTGATGACTTATAACAAACTCGGGACCATGATGTTGTGTTTCTACACCTTATTCAACCATCAGTACCTTTCTCAAAATATATATATACATATACATTATATACACGCACACTAGATATATTTACACATAGATTCATAAATAGAAAAACATCTTCATTTCCTCCCTTATTGTTTTCTGCCAAACCATCACCAAAACCATGTTTGAGTATACTTCTAGCTTAAATAAGAACCATGACCCCAACCCTCGTGAACCATCTCCTATCTCTAAACAACCACCGGAGGTCACCATAAAGCCATCATCACAGCCACCACCATCTTTCACCCTCATAATCGTGAAACACCTTAGAACCACAATCTTTAATGCATTACGCGTTAATTCGTGGATTACTTATGCCCTTTTTCACAACGTTCAAGAGCTAAATCTGTGTGTGTTTGTTGAAGACCAGTTAGTTCTCCCAAGTTCATTGTTTTGTAATCAAACTTTGATCATATTCATAATCAAGTTAGAACTGCAGGTATTGTTTTTACCTTTGTATTCCAACACTCAAACCAAACCCACTTCCTACTTAATTATTATTATGCCAAACACTAAACACCCCATCTGTTTAGTTTTCAATTTCCTTCGATCAAACACCTAACAAAAACAATATTAATAAACCTGCTACTGTAATTGTTTCTACTCGATTACTGTTGCATGTTTGTTTCTCTTGCTCGCTATTTTAAATCGAAACCCAAGTATGTAACTACTATTCCTAATCAAACACAATTGTTGGTGATTTCCATTTCCGTCCAGGAACAGCCAAAACCAACATTTTGTTCCTATTATTATTCTACTACTCAAAACCAAAACACTATCACCTTTATGATTCAATACTATAGCCTTTCTAATGTACCTTGCATTTTTTTCCTTTCTTTTCCTTGTGGCCGACAATCTCCTTTTGCATATAACTCTCCTGATCAGGTCAGCTTGTATGCCCCATTTTATCTCCATCACAACTATCACCTTCACCCCATTATCACCACCAACCGCCGCTGCTACAAGCAGCCTTACTGCTGCTTTCCCCATCAAAAGCAACCCAAAACAAACACCTTGTTAACTCATTCATGAACTCATGCTGCTTCATTTCCTTCTGTCGAGCAAGTTAACGGAATGAGAATGATTGAATAATTCAAAGCTTAAAGTTTTATCACTTTACATATAGGATATTAAATTATAGAGCATTATAATTCACAAGTGGGAATCATGGATGACCAGTATGACCCACATGGATAACACATGAGATAACGTTTTAAATTACACGAGATGGATGATTATGATATTTTGTTGTCGTTCCTACTTTCCAGACGAATCCCACCTACGACCAAATTTTTGGACGAGTTCTTTTGTTGGGCCACCAGTTTAGAGTTGGGCTAGGAACTTCAATTGTTGGACTGCCATATTCCCTTTGTAACTTTGGGCCATTTTTCATAATCTTAATTGGGCCGAGTAGATTAATGTTGAAGGCGGAAGCAGTTATACATATATGAATTGTGATAATGAGATTAGATGATAAGATGATTATGAATATGATAAATGATGTATGATGATTACATGGTGATAAAATGATGGTGAATAAGTGATGATATTAATTAGGAACGTAAATGATAATCGTGAATGGTGATATATAATGACTAAGATGATGATGTTAGTTGATTAAGATAACATGATGAATGATGATGATTAATAAATTTAACGATGATGAAAGGTATGTTGATGATGTTTAAACTGGATGATAAAATAATAATGGAGATTGATGTTGATGACATGATTACTTGTTGATGATGATGATGAAGGCGGCTGCTAATCCTTTTTTCCACTGATTATTCACTCGTATATTCTGTGTTGGGTTTTAAACTACATCAAACTAGGTCGAATTGCTTTTGGGCTTGAACATTTGAATGGGTTTTAAAACTTGGGTGTAATGAGTTAAAATAATTTAAGGTGCTAGTTAAATCAGAAATGAACATGTAGAGGAATGGTTAAGGGTGCTTGTGTTTAACGGGAGGTCACGGGTTCGAGGCCGAAGTGGTGACATTTTGTTTTTAAATCCGGTTCTTTCAAAGGTAGCATTATATTTCATTTTTATTATCATTAAAATTATGATTATTATTATTATTATTATTATTATTATTATTATTATTATTATTATTATTATTATTATTATTATTATTATTATTATTATTATTATTATTATTATTATTATTATTATTATTATCATCATCATCATTAAGGTTACTAAAATTATTATTTTCAATATTAGCCTATAACTATTATTATTATTAAATGATAGTATTAGTATTATTATTAAAAATTTTATCATTATAATTAGTATTATCATTAAATGTTATTAGTATTGACATTACAAACATTATTATTATTATTAGTACTATCTTTATCATTAATATTAAAATTATCATTATTATTATTATTAGGATTACCATAACTTTTATCATAATTAGTATTATTTTTATCATTATTATTATTATTACTACTATTAGTATATCAAAAGTAGATTTTCTATATAAAAACATATTTGTGACATAAAACCTAACTATATTAATACTTTTGTAATAAATGTTAATTATCTATATAAAGATAAATACATCTAATTAAGTTATTAATAAAACACATGATATAAAATAACAAATATAATCACTAATAATACAAATATTTGTTCGATTACCATTACGTGTATTAATATACATGATTGAATAATAGGTTCGTGAATCTGAGGCCAACCCTATACTTGTTCAATGACATCATATGTATTTTTACTACAAAATACAGTATGGTGAGTTTCATTTGCCTTTTTTTACCCTTTATATTTTTGGGCTGAAAATACATGCGAAATTTTTATAAATGTTTTACGAAATAGACACAAGTAATCGAAACTACATTATATGGTTGAATGATCGAAGCCAAATATGCCCCTTTTTGCTTGGTAACCTAAGAATTAGGGAACATCACTAATTTTGAGAATTAGTGCACGCCTAATTGACGCGAATCCTAAAGATAGATCTATTGGGCCTAACGAACCCCATCCAAAGTATCAGATGCTTTAGTACTTCGATGTTGTTTTTATCATGTTCGAAGGATTTCCCGGAATGATAGGGGATATTCTTAAATGCATCTTGTTAATGTCGATTACCAGGTGTTCACCATATGAATGATTATTTTTGTCTCTATCCATGGGACGTATATTTATGAGAAATGAAAATCTTGTGGTCTATTAAAATGATGGAAATGATTATTTATTCTGAACTAAATGAACTCACCAACCTTTTGGTTGACACTTTAAAGCATGTTTATTCTCAGGTATGAAAGAAATCTTCCGCTGTGCATTTGCTCATTTTAGAGATATTGCTTGAAGTCATTCATGACATATTTCAAAAGACGTTGCATTCGAGTCATTGAGTTCATCAAGATTATTATTAAGTCAATTATAGTTGGATATATTATGAAATGGTATGCATGCCATCAACTTTCGATGTAATGAAAGTTTGTCTTTTAAACACGAATGCAATGTTTGTAAAATGTATCATATAGAGGTCAAGTACCTAGCGATGTAATCAACTATTTTGAATCATTTATAATCGATATAAATGGGTCGTTTCAGTTGGTATCAGAGTGGTGGTCTTAGCGAACCAGGTCTTGCATTAGTGTGTCTAACTGATAGTTGTTTAGATGCATTAGTGGCTCTGGACTTCGACCGTGTCTGCATGTCAAAAGTTTTGCTTATCATTTAGTGTCGAAAAATTATTTGCTTATCATCCTTAAAGTCTAGACACGTCTTATTGCCTCTATTGCATAGACAGTGTATAGATAAATTCATATCTTAGCGTATCTGTTATTGTTACCTTTGCCTGACTGCTTCCGTTGATTCCTCCGTAACTTATGGGATTTTAGAATTATATATGCATATGTAAATTATGTATTGCAGGGTACTAATCTACATCCTATAATCTATTTCTTATCAAAAATCCTTCATCTGATCGTACAAGATGAATCCCTCAACCAGTTCGAGTCCTCAGATTCCTATAGCTATTCCGATAGTTATTCCGACATCTATTATGACATGGATGTTCACCTAAGCTCCGGAAATAGCATCATCGAAATGAATCAACCAATCATCCATCATCAATTCTGGATGAATTGGGGCTGAGTTCGTAGTCGACTTAATCAATGGAGACGAGAAGAAGGCGATACTTTCCACTAACCAAATTTCCCTCTTGACGAAGAACCTGAAGCACTTACCGGTGAACCTGCTCGTAATACCATTTTCTCTCTCTTTTCCAGAGTACCTCATCATGATTATATACTATCTCGAATTCTAGATCTTATTCATCCGCTCGTTCTGACCGACAATCATCCCGGAATAATAGAAGAAGTCAACGAACTTTGCGCTCGAGTAATCAATTTGGAGAATATGGTACAAAATTTACCAGCTTCAGTAACATCACCGACACCAATAGTACCATCAGTAACAGCACCTGTACCATCAACAATCCATGCCTCAACATCTCATTCTGTACCTCCAGCATAATTATCGTACAACATGACATCCTACATCGATTATCTTCGTTTTACGTATCGTTATACCTCATTTATCTTCGTTCGTTATGATGATTATGTAATCTCTAATGTTTTGAGATTATGTATTCTAGTTCTAACCGAAAATCAAATGAGCTTAATATCATATTAACTCATTAAATCCATGATTATATCTGAAGAAAATATATATGTATATATGTTTTCATAAAGATTGTAATTAAAAATTCTTTCGTACAAACTGTTAATGGTAAAAATATTTTAACGGGTAGGTAATACCCGAGGAATATTTAGATTTCATCTTAATAAGTTACACTGTACATTCTTCGAAGCTGATTCAACAGTTATTTACTATTCTACTTACATCCACAGATATACGAATCTGTTCACCACAAAATAACCATTTTCATCCAATTTCATATTTGGATTTTGATTTATCAGAATCCAACAAGTGGCATAATGAAGAAAACATTGGACAAAATAAAATTTGTTAGAAATAAACAAATCAACTATGAGAAATTTTGTTAAGAATCCACGCTAACTGTTCCTAGCTAACTGATCCTAGCTAACTGATTATATTTTATTTATCGCAATTTATTTATCGCAATTTATATTCTCGCAATTTTATTTATCGTCATTTAAATTCTGTTATTAATTTTACGCACTTTAAATATCGGGACACGTTTACAAGGTTTTGACATATCATATCGACGCATCTATATATATTATTTGGAATAACCTTAGACACTTTATATTCAGTAATGATCGAGTTAGCTATACAGGGTTGAGGTTGATTCTAAAATAATATATATACTTTGAGTTGTGATCGAGTCTGAGACATGTACACGGGTCACGATACGTATTAATTAATTCGAATATTATATATTAAACTATATATGAATTATTAGACTGTTACTGCGGACTATCGACTGTGGACTAATAACATTGGACAATTAAAATGAATTAAAATATTGATTATAACATATGAAACTAAACATTTCTTCAAGTTTGCCACTTGATCTCATCTTAAACCTCATTTGTATCTTGACGATTACAATCTGTGTTCAAACCTTTCATGATTCTTGAAAACACCTCAATCAAAAGGATGAACCAACCACACTTTACCTATGAAAGAAAAGATTGATGCATATAGTTATGCACCTGAAAACACTCAGAACCTAAGTAAAACGTTTAACACGTATCTATGCTAGCTCCTTTGGTGTTATTATTACCGAAAATAACTTTATAATCCCTCTTTAAAGTAGCCAATTTTGTCACAGCTCCAACAAGTCAACTTCGAATTTTCGTTCGAAACAACCTTGTTATAACTTTGATATATATGTGTGCTCTTTTATTGTTACCGGAGAATCTTTTATATTCCACTATATTACCAGCAGACGTACCAGCAACCCCGTTGCTCCTTGGCTTAAATCTCTACGACAAATCAATATATTTATCTATTGAAGTCTTATCATGAACTCAATATATTTATCTATTGAAGTCTTATCATGAACCCATCGGTATCTCGTAACGATAATTACCATACCAAGTACCGGAAGGCATCAATCGATAATCTCGAAATTCTCAGTGATTCTACGATAACAATTTATATATATATATAAATATATATATATATATAAATATAAATTCTATCTCCTGGATTTTTGAATTTCATTTCTGAATTTCTGAAAAGCGCTTTAGCTTATGAATCAGTTTCCTGAGTTTTGAAAAAGCTGATGAAGCAGTGAAAACTGAGGACTTCCGTAACAGTCAAAAGTTTGATAATAAAGAATGGAGTGTTGGAAAAGCTCAAAGATTTTGATAATGAAAAATGAATTGAGCAAATCATGAAAGAGACTCTGAACAAGGACTAAACTTGTACATAAAAGAATCCTGATGATTCTGTTTCTGATGAAATCTTTAACGAATACCTTGCTCCTTAATCGCTCTAAATCATTGTGAATGAATTTCTTCATCACAATTTGATTCAGAAATTCTAAGATATTATCGTATCTTTCATTATTAATATCCTCAATATTTCTGAAGATATCTTCATAAATATTATGGTCCGATATTAATTATCTCTCCGCTTTATCTGTGTTATATCTTAAAAGAAACAGTTTTAGTTTCTAAAATTCTGAAAAATTAGAATTTGAATCAAGAATGATTTTGAAGTAGTGTTGGAAATTGATGCATGAGTTAGTATAATATAATGACACTTGATTAACGTGATTATATTACAGTAGGTCATGCTGAGTTTCTAATGGAATGTGTTGATTCATAGATCATAACGTCATCATGTGCCATGTTACATAACTCTTTCATTCTGTTTAACTTCTGAACATATTAAGAAAGTATATTCTTGATAGTTCTATTCTCAGTGATTCTAGTAAATTGACAAATCAAATCGTGCTAATACATTCTTTCTTTTTTAGAACATGATGTTTATCCGAAATTTCATACTTACGAATTCTGGATCGTTACTCGCTTTACTAGAGGTCGGGAGGATAATAAAAAGGCAAAGAGCTCCAAAATATAAGAGAAAATATGAAGCCCAATAACAACACGGAAGTTACAAACCGTGGATATTAATACAAATAGCAATATAAAGACACGGTATAGTTAAGAATAGTATCACCCCAAGGTAATAGTAAAAGTAAACAGACTTTTTTGGTGGAATATTGAAAAGAAGAATGACAGAAATGATAATTAGGAAAATATCAAGAATTAGAACTGGATTAAGCATTTTCACAATCTTTAGAATGTATAAACTAAGAAAGAAAGTATAGGAATGGTGAGAATAATGGAACGGAAGAGCTTAATTTATAATGGACATATCAGACAGAGTAATCGAGGCAGATCACCGTATTTAATTATACAGATCTTAATTTCCTTATTCGCCGAAGAATCAAATCTTTTAGATTTCGAAGATTTTCTTTAAATCCCTTGAATTCCGAAAATCAACCATGACTATGTCACTGTTTAAGACAAATATGTATTTATTCATTTCACTCTTTGGTGATAGCTTCATTCGTACTCTTCGAATAATCGAATTGTTTTATTCATATTACTCGATGATGATAAAACTACGTTCATCAATTCATATTCGTCATGAAAACATTTTTATTGTTAGCCATGACCACCTCGATCAAATTTCGGGACGAAATTTCTTTAACGGGTAGGTACTGTGACGAACCGAAAATTTCCGACCAAATTTAAACTTAATCTTTAAATGATTTCGACAAAATAAACAAAGTCTGTAATATTGAAGTCTTAAAAATTTTGAACCATGTTCATATATTCATTTACCTTTTGACAAATCCCGATGATTCACGAACCAGTGTTTGTAAATATGTATATATATAAATATGTGTAGGTATATATATAAATATTACTTGTGTATATATATATATATATATATATATATATATTGTTATATTAAATTTAATTGTTTAAAATATATAATTAATAAATGTATTTACTTAGTAAAAATTTATTATTTAAAACTGTTCTTATATATATAAAGGGCATATTGAATAATTATGATTTTGGACCTATTCTGTAAACGTCTGTAACACTTGGTTGACATTTCTTTAGTGTTCATAATGATATCGTACATATGTATGCAGATTTAAAATGAAAGTTGAACTGTAAATCGATTACGAAGATTTTAGGCTTCATGAAAATATTTTTTACCTTTCTAAGATTAAATACTAGTACTCCGTACATATAAATTGGAACAGAAAATAAATAATTATCTAACCTTTTTTATCAGGTTTCAAACAGTTAATAATCAGAATAAATAAATGGATGTAATAGAAAATTTTGAGAGTTTTAGGAAGACTTTATTATGTTAACTGTTTAGCAATAGACCACGATATCACACACCGAGAAATAGTGTCGGCATAAAAACAGTTATATGTATCCGTGAAGCGAATTAATATCTAAGGGTCACTGTACAAGTTCTTTTCAATTCCAATCAATTCCACTTTGAGTATATATGTAATATTATATTAATAATTTAAAATTATATATTTACATAAAGATGATTGTTGATTGATGACTTATAACAAACCCGGGACCATGATGTTGTGTTTCTACACCTTATTCAACCATCAGTACCTTTCTCAAAATATATATATACATATACATTATATACACGCATACTAGATATATTTACACATAGATTCAGAAATAGAAAAACATCTTCATTTCCCCCCTTATTGTTTTCTGCCAAACCATCACCAAAACCATGTTTGAGTATACTTTTAGCTTAAACAAGAACCATGACCTCAACCCTCGTGAACCATCTCCTATCTCTAAACAACCACCGGAGGTCACCATAAAGCCATCATCACAGCCACCACCATCTTTCACCCTCATAATCGTGAATCACCTTGGAACTACAATTTTTAATGCATTACGCGTTAATTCGTGGATTACTTATGCCATTTTTCACAACGTTCAAGAGCTAAATCTGTGTGTGTTTGTTGAAGACCAGTAGTTCTCCCAAGTTCATTGTTTTGTAATCAAACTTTGATCATATTAATAATCAAGCTAGAACTTCATGTATTGTTTACCTTTGTATTCCAACACTCAAACCAAACCCACTTCCTACTTAATTATTACTATGCCAAACACTAAACACCCCATCTGTTTAGTTTTCAATTTCCTTCGATCAAACACCTAAGAAAAACAATATTAATAAACCTGCTACTGTAATTGTTTCTACTCGATTACTGTTGCACGTTTGTTTCTCTTGCTCGCTATTATAAATCGAAACCCAAGTATGTAACTACTATTCCTAATCAAACACAATTGTTGGTGATTTCCATTTTCGTCCAGGAACAGCCAAAACCAACATTTTGTTCCTATTATTATTCTACTACTCAAAACCAAAACACTATCACCTTTATGATTCAATACTATAACCTTTCTAATGTACCTTGCATTTTTTCCTTTCTTTTCCTTGTGGCCGACAATCTCCTTTTGCATATAACTCTCCTGATCAGGTCAGCTTGTATGCCCCATTTTATCTCCATCACAACTATCACCTTCAACCACGTTATCACCACCAATCGCCGCTGCTACAAGCCGCCTTACTGCTGCTTTCCCCATCAAAAGCAACCCAAAACAAACACCTTGTTAACTCATTCATGAACTCCTGCTGCTTCGTTTCCTTTTGTCGAGCAAGTTAACGGAATGAGAATGATTGAATAATTCAAAGATTAAAGTTTTATCACTTTAGATGTAGGATAATAAATTATAGAGCATTATAATTCATAAGTGGGAATCATGGACGACCAGTATGACCCACATGGATAACACATGAGATAACGTTTTAAATGACACGAGATGGATGATTATGATATTTTGTTGTCGTTCCTACTTTCCAGACGAATCCCACCTACGACCTAATTTTTGGACGAGTTCTTTTGTTGGGCCACCGATTTAGAGTTGGGCTAGGAACTTCAATTGTTGGACTGCCATATTCCCTTTGTAACTTTGGGCCATTTTTCATAATCTTAATTGGGCCGAGTAGATTAATGTTGAAGGCAGAAGCAGTTATACATATATGAATTGTGATAATGAGATTAGATGATAAGATGATTATGAATATGATAAATACTGTATGATGATTACATGGTGATAAAATGATGGTGAATAAGTGATGATATTAATTAGGAACGTAAATGATAATCGTGAATGGTGATATATAATGATTAAGATGATGATGTTAGTTGATGAAGATAACATAATGAATGATGATGATTAATAAATTTAACGATGATGAAAGGTACGATGATGATGTTTAAACCGGATGATAAAATAATAATGGAGATTGATGTTGATGACGTGATTACTTGTTGATGATGATGATGAAGGCGGCTGCTAATCCTTTTTTCCACTGATTATTCACTCGTATATTTTGTGTTGGGTTTTAAACTACATCAAACTAGGTCGAATTGCTTTTGGGGTTGAACATTTGAATGGGTTTTAAAACTTGGGCATAATGAGTTAAAATAATTTAAGGTGCTAGTTAAATCAGAAATGAACATGTAGAGGAATGGTTAAGGGTGCTTGTGTTTAACGGGAGGTCACGGGTTCGAGGTCGGGTGGTGACATTTTGTTTTTAAATCCGGTTCTTTCAAAGGTAGCATTATATTTCATTTTTATTATCATTAAAATTATGATTATGATTATTATTATTATTATTATTATTATTATTATTATTATTATTATTATTATTATTATTATTATTATTATTATTATTATTATTATTATTATTATTCTTATTATTATTATTATTATTATTATTATTATTATTATTATTATTATTATTATTATTATTATTATTATTATTATTATTATCATTAAGGTTACTAAAATTATTATTTTCAATATTAAGCTATAACTATTATTATTATTAAATGATAGTATTAGTATTATTATTAAAATTATTATCATTATAATTAGTATTATCATTAAATGTTATTAGTATTGACATTACAAACATTATTATTATTATTAGTACTATCTTTATCATTAATATTAAAATTATCATTATTATTATTATTAGGATTACCATAACTTTTATCATAATTAGTATTATTTTTATCATTATTATTATTATTAGTACTATTAATATATCAAAAGTAGATTTTCTATATAAAAACATATTTGTGACATAAAACCTAATTATATTAATACTTTTGTAATAAATGTTAATTATCTATATAAAGATAAATACATCTAATTAAGTTATTAATAAAACACATGATATAAAATAACAAATAAAATCACTAATAATACAAATATTTGTTCGATTACCATTACGTGTATTAATATACATGATTGAATAATAGGTTTGTGAATCTGAGGCCAACCCTATACTTGTTCAATGACGTCATATGTATTTTTACTATAAAATACAGTATGGTGAGTTTCATTTGCCTTTTTTTACCCTTTATATTTTTGGGCTGAGAATACATGCGAAAATTTTATAAATGTTTTACGAAATAGACACAAGTAATCGAAACTACATTATATGGTTGAATGATCGAAGCCGAATATGCCCCTTTTTGCTTGGTAGCCTAAGAATTAGGGAACATCACTAATTTTGAGAATTAGTGCACGCCTAATTGACGCGAATCCTAAAGATAGATCTATTGGGCCTAACGAACCTCATCCAAAGTACCGGATGCTTTAGTACTTCGATGTTGTTTTTATCATGTCCGAAGGATTTTCCTGAATGATAGGGGATATTCTTATATGCATCTTGTTAATGTCGGTTACCAGGTGTTCACCATATGAATGATTATTTTTGTCTCTATGCATGAGACGTATATTTATGAGAAATGAAAATCTTGTGGTCTATTAAAATAATGGAAATGATTATTTATGCTAAACTAAATGAACTCACCAACCTTTTGGTTGACACTTTAAAGCATGTTTATTCTTAGGTATGAAAGAAATCTTCCGCTGTGCATTTGCCCTTTTAAGAGATATTGCTTGAAGTCATTCATGACATATTTCAAAAGACGTTGCATTCGAGTCGTTGAGTTCATCAAGATTATTATTAAGTCAATTATAGTTGGATATATTATGAAATGGTATGCATGCCGTCAACTTTCGATGTAATGAAAGTTTGTCTTTTAAAAACGAATGCAATGTTTGTAAAATGTATCATATAGAGGTCAAGTACCTCGCGATGTAATCAACTATTGTGAATCATTTATAATCGATATGAACGGGTCATTTCAAATATGAAGAAAAAGCTTTTATAAAAGAGTTCATATTATGCTACGAAATACTATTGACTACTCTTAAATTCTATATGATTAACTCAATTCTTTTGGCTATTTTTGAAGGAAATGGTACAGACGACTATTCAGAACTTGAACATGAGTGAGGAAGACTTCCGTGTTTTCCTTGCTGCGAACATAGCCGCAGTGCAGGCCGCAATGCAAAATAACAAAATAACTCTGGTTCTAGCAGTGGAACTAATTCCACAAGAAATCGGGTAGGATGCTCCTACAAAGAATTCACTGCCTGTAAACCTTTGGAATTCGATGGAACCAGGGGTCTAATCGGATTAAAACGGTGGACCGAAAAGGTTGAATCAGTGTTTGCCATAAGTAAATGTACTGAAGAAGACAAAGTAAAGTACGCTACGCATACCTTCACAGGTACTGCGTTAACATGGTGGAACACCTATCTCGAGCAGGTGGGACAAGATGCTACTTACGCACTACCGTGGTCAGCATTCAAGCACTTGATGAACGAGTAGTATCATCCCAGAAACGAGGTCAATAAGCTTAAGGTAGAACTTAGAGGATTACGAACATAAGGTTTCGACATCACCATGTACGAACGACGATTCACAGAGTTGAGCCTATTGTGTCCAAGAGCGTTTGAAGATGAAGAGGAGAAGATTGACGCATTTGTAAAAGGGTTACCAGAAAGGATTCAAGAAGATGTGAGTTCACACGAGCCCACCTCCATACAAAAGGTAAGTCGAATGGCTCACAAACTCATAAATCAGATTGAGGGAAGGATTAAATAATAGGTGGCCGAAGAGGCCAACACGAAACAAGTCAAGAGAAAGTGGGAGGAAAACAGTGACAAGAGTTACCAATACAACAACAACAACAATCACAACCACAATCGCAACAACTATCCCAACAACCGCAACATCAATCACAACAACAACAATCACAATCCCAACAACAACTACAACAAGCGTCCCAACAACAATAACTTCACTAAATGTCCCAATAACAATAACAACCACATCAGTCCCAATTGCAATCTTAATAACAACAATGAAACAACAATCAGAAAATTCCATGCTATAGGTGTGAATGATATCATCCGGGTAAATTTTGTGAAGTAGTATGTACCAAATGTAATAGGAAGGGTCATGCTGCAATGAAGTGTGAAGCATTCGGACCAGTGACTAAAAGAACAAATACTGCCCACATTATTTGTTTTGAATGTGAAAAGAAGGGCCACTACAAAACTACGTGCCCAAACCAGGGAAATAATAATGGGCAAACCCGTGGGAGAGTTTTTAACATTAATGCGGAAGAAGCGCAGGAAGACCCGGAGCTTGTTACGGGTACGTTTCTTATCAATGAAAAACCTTCTTATGTTTTATTTGATTCGGGTGCGGATACAAGCTATATAAGTATAGATTTTTGTGCTAAATTAAGTGGTCCATTGACGCCTATGAATAATAAATTTTTACTCGAATTAGCAAACGGTAAATTAATTTCGACAGATAAAATATGTTGGAATCGAGAAATTAAACTGGTCAGTGAAACGTTTAAGATTGATTTGATACTAGTAGAGTTAGGGAGTTTTGATGTAATAATTGGCATGGACTGGTTGAAAAAGGAGAAAGCAGAGATTGTATGTTACAAAAATGTAATTCGCATTGTACGAGAAGAAGGAAAACCCTTAATGGTATACGGAGAAAAGAGCAACGCGAAGCTAAATCTTATTAGTAATTTGAAGGCGCAAAAGCTAATAAGAAAAAGTTGCTATGCTGTGCTAGCACATGTCGAGAAAGTACAAACCGAAGAAAAGAACATCAATGATGTTCCCGTTGCAAAAGAATTTCCCGATGTATTTCCGAAAGAATTACCGGGACTACCTCCACACCGATCTGTTGAATTTCAAATAGATCTTGTACCAGGAGCTGCACCAATAGCTCGTGTTCCATACTGACTCGCACCCAGCGAAATGAAGGAACTCTAAAGTCAATTATAAGAACTTTTAAAGCGTGGTTTCATTCGACCAAGCACATCACCGTGGGGAGCTCCTGTTTTGTTTGTCAAGAAGAAAGATGGTACATTCAGGTTGTGTATCGACTACCGAGAGTTGAACAAGCTTACCATCAAGAACCGTTACCCACTACCGAGAATCAACGAATTATTTGATCAACTACAAGGCTCGTCGGTTTATTCGAAGATCGATTTACATTTCGGGTATCATCAAATGCGAGTGAAGGAGGATGATATTCTAAAGACTACTTTCAGGACGCGTTACGGTCATTACGAGTTTATCGTTATTCCATTTGGATTGACTAACGCACCAGCTGTGTTCATGGACCTCATGAACCGTGTGTGTGGGCCATATCTCGATAAGTTTGTCATTTTTTTTATCGATGACATACTTATTTACTCAAAAAATGAGCAAGAGCACGAAGAACATTTGAGAAAAGTGCTAGAGTTGTTGAGAAAAGAAAAACTGTACGCTAAGTTTTCAAAGTGTGCATTTTGGTTAGAAGAAGTTCAATTCCTCGGTCACATAGTGAACAAAGAAGGTATTCAGGTGGATCCGGCAGAGATTGAAACTGTTGAAAAATGGGAAATCCCGAAAACTCCGAAACATATACGCCAATTTTTAGGACTAGCTGGTTACTACAGAAGATTCATCCAAGATTTTTCCAAAATAGCAAAACCCTTGACTGCATTAACGCAGAAAGGGAAGAAATTCGAATGGAAGGATGAGCAGGAGAAAGCGTTTCAATTGTTGAAGAAAAAGTTAACTACGGCACCTATATTGTCATTGCCTGAAGGGAATGATGATTTTGTGATATATTGTGACGCCTCAAAGCAAGGTCTTGGTTGTGTATTAATGCAACGAACGAAGGTAATTGCTTATGCGTCTAGACAATTGAAGATTCACGAGCAGAATTATACGACGCATGATTTGGAATTAGGCGCGGTTGTTTTTGCATTAAAAACTTAGAGGCACTATTTATATGGGGTCAAAAGTATTATATATACCGACCACAAAAGTCTTCAACACATATTTAATCAGAAACAACTGAACATGAGGCAGCGTAGATGGATTGAGTTATTGATTGATTACGATTTCGAGATTCGTTACCACCCCGGGAAGGCGAATGTGGTAGCTGACGCTTTGAGTATAAAGGATAGAGAACCTATACGGGTAAAAGCTATGAATATAATTATTCGTACTAACCTTACTACTCAAATAAAGGAGGCGCAACAGGGAGTTGTAAAAGAAGGGAATTTGAAAAATTAAATACCCAAAGGGTCGGAGAAACACCTTAATATTCGGGAAGACGGAACTCGATATAGAGCTGAAACAACTTGGGTACCAAGGTTTGGAGATGTGAGAGAAAAGGTACTTAAGGAAGCACATAAAACCAGATATTCAATACATCCCGGAGCGGGGAAGATGTACAAAGATCTCAAGAAACACTTTTGGTGGCCGGGTATGAAAGCCGATATTGCTAGATACGTAGGAGAATGTTTGACGTGTTCTAAGGTCAAAGGTAAACATCAGAAACCATCAGGTCTACTTCAACAACCCGAAATCCCGAAATGGAAATGGGAAAACATTACCATGGATTTCATTACTAAATTGCCAAGGACTGCAAGTGGTTATGATACTATTTGGGTAATAGTCGATCGTCTTACCAAATCAGCACATTTTCTGCCAATGAGAGAAGATGATAATGTCATACCCCGTCCTAATCCATCTGGACGAAGTCACCAACATTTGGTCCCATTGCGATGATCGACTCCAAATAATGTCTTTAAAATGAGCAAATGCACAGCGGAAGATTTCTTTCATACCTGAGAATAAACATACTTTCAAGTGTCAACCAAAAGGTTGGTGAGTTCATAGGTTTATCATAAAACAATAAAATTCATCATTTTGATAGACCACAAGATTTAAATCCTGTAAGGTACAAATGGGCCCGAATCCTATACCCACCTGTAATGTACATGCGATATCTTTTAAATACAGTACACCTTTCTCGTGTACGAAATCATCTTTCATAAATCTTAGTAACCGTACACATATGTGTATAAAATCATTCTCTCGATACATAACATTCACTTTTCATTGCTTTCATAGCTTGGCTTGGTAACCGACCTTAACATATAATGCGCATAAATAATATCCCCAAAATAGAACATCTCGTCTGTATAAATATATAAACTTCGAAGTACTAAACACCACGCCCTCTAGCTCTTCCGTCTAGTGAACATTCTGGGTGAGGGTGTTAAACCCGGTAGCTACCTTTAAGATTCGCGTGAATTAGGGTCATACCCGATTCTAATTCTTAGGTTACCAAGCAATAATAATCAGGGGAAAAATATTCGCAACAATTAGTGGCAAGTATCACGTCCAACTAATTCAATAATAATCCATAGAACTTCTGTCTGCATAATAATTCATTCGAGGAATGTTTTGCTTGTGTCTATCTCGTCAAACATTTATAAAAGCATTTCATGTATTCTCAGTTCAAAATATATTTCAAAAGCATTTAATAAAGCAGTTATAAAAACAGCGCATGTATTCTCAGTCCCAAAAATGTAAAGAGTAAAAGGGAGCAAATGAACTCACAATATTGTATTTTGTAGTAAAAATACATATGACGATATTGAACAATGGAGGGTTGGCCTCGGATTCACGAACCTATATCATTTGTATATATATATATTAACACAAAATAGTAATCGAACAAGTTTATATATATTATTATTAATAATATACTTGTTATATTATATGTTATATAGATAAATTTATATTTAATCTATATGTTTTATATAACTAATACATATCATATTAAATTTTAATATAGTAATTAATCATTATAATATTATTTAGTATAATACGTAATGTTGATATTAATGCAGTTATGTTTTATGTCATAAATATATTTTTATATAGAAAATCTTTATTTGATATATTAATAACACTAATAATAATAATGATAAAAATAATACTAATTTTGTTAAAAATCCTGATAATTCTAATAATAATAATAATAATAATAATAATAATAATAATAATAATAATAATAATAATAATAATAATAATAATTTTAATAAAAATGATCTTTTAATAATAATAATAGTAGTTTTTAATAAAAATGATGATAAGTTTAATAATAATGATAATGAAAATAATAGTTTTGTTAATAATACTTAATACTTAATAATAATAATAATAATAATAATAATAATAATAATAATAATAATAATAATAATAATAATAATAATAATAATAATAATAATAATAATAATAATAATAATAATAATAATAATGATCTTACTACTAATGATAATATTATATGTATTTATAATTTTAACCTAATCTTAATCTTACTTCTAATATTCATAATCAATAAATATAACCATAATTACTTTTATCTTAATATTTTATCATTTATATATTTTTTTTCTGTCGCAGCTTATATTTTTTTTTTCCTTTTTGATCGCAACAGTTAAAAAATCCATTGTTGGGCCACCCAAATTTTTGTGAGACAAATCCATGATTAGATAGTGGGCCGTATATTTTTTATTTGTTAGGCCGAGACTAGTGTCTGATGTTGGGCCGGATAGGGGAGTTGGGCCAAAAGGATGTTGGGTTAGATGATGTCTACGGGTTAAGTATTAAACGTACTAAGCAATGCAAGGATGTAACATGTAACACCCTGTCAAATCCCTTTAACGGAATGTTAACTCTGGTCCCAGTGCTTGGCTTGACTTCTACGTAACAGCAATATTCTACAGCGGAAGCAATTAATATCTGAGAATAAAACACGCAAAACGGGTCAACGATAATGTTGAGTGAATCTACAGGTTTTAGGTAAACAATACAGTGTGTTTAAGAAATAACATTTCAAAAACGTTTACTAGTGAAAGACCACCAAATTTTAATGTTAAAGTTTTTAGACAACATTGTTTCTCGTTTCAAAAGTTTGTTGACACTGCCATGTCAAATTTCAATCATTTGTAGATAACACCCTGTCAAGTTTTATCTCTTTTGCTCGTAAACCACAGTTTAAATATCGTTGTATAGTATCTGAAAAACAGTTATCAGAAAAATAGTTTAGTTTCATTGACCACGAGATTATATCGCTTGTATAAACCGAGCACCTGAATACTAGCATTAACCCGGGTATAGAAACCACTGCACCCGCCTTACCTCGTAAAATGTTATACACTTGTTCAAATGTATTTAATGTTCAAAATAAATGCACCACTGCTTTTATAGTGGGTGAGGTTGTCAACCTAACGGATCCGTCAATCTAAATTGTGCTTACACCGATGGTATTAAAAGTATTCAAGCTAGAGGCTTTTTGAACAAACTCATTATGCATATGTTTAGTACTCATGTCAATATAAATGTAATTGAAAATGTAAACATAACAGCGTGTATTCTCATCCCTGAAAACATGTAAAAAGCGGGACTGTAGACTCACCTTCGAATAAGCTCGGAATGAAAGACAAATGACTTGTACGGTTTAGACCCGAGTAATGTAACCTAAGTATACGTATGTAGGTTGTTCAATATATGTATCTTATATAAGTGTATTTTCATATTGTACGCTGTCTTATTGCTCGACTCGACGCGATTTAAAGTAAAAGTCAACTATATCATGCAAGTCAAACAAAGTCAACCGAAGTCAAACTGAAAGTCAAACTTGGTCAATGTGGTCAACTAAAGTCAACATCAGTAGGTTCATGTCAAATGTTGGACAACATGTGAAACCTAAGTCATACAATATGTTTTAGGTCATGAATGATCATTTTCACAATTTCAGTTTATCGTCATGCACAAAATTTATGAACACGTAGCATACTTAGCACATTATATCATAGTACAAAATTCAAGTAAATATGACAAACTCCAGATCATAATTAGACTTAAAATAGATTCCAAAAAGTCCAGCCAGGGACTCATACGACAATTAAAAGTCAGGAATCAGAAAGGATCAAGTTCAGGTTCGTTACAGGAATTTCTGCTCGCGCGTCAGTTTTTAAACATATTTCATAAAATATAGAAAATAGATTTTGACAAACGGCCAATTGGTGTCATCTCGAAACATCTAAAAATTTTAGTAATTAAATAATCAGAAGCATTGCTTTAGCCAATTCGTACAGTTTTGCAAGATATTACAGACTCTCCAGTTTTTGAACATCAATCGAACACATCACAAAGATAAGCATATAACTCATGGAAAATCTCATTCTTGCAAGTTTTCATACAAATGAAACATGTCAAGAAACATATAGACTAACATATTCCAGAAGCTAAAAGTCTAAATCAATTCCTATTTCGTTCTAGCAATTTTTATGTAAACTTAAAAACAGATTCAGCATACTTTACAAATCAAAACTTCGTTTTATCATATCGGGAGCATTACATAACCTTTCGATGCAAATCTTTAGTCTAAATTGCATAAATTTTCACAAGGAATACAGTAATACACTTTATATAAACTAAAACACAAAGCATGCAACTCATAAAATTCGGATTACATGTGAAACCCTAACGAAACTTCGATTAATCATAACTTAAGCATCCGGTAACGAAATCATGCAAATCCAAAGTCCAAATTTATTAATTTTTCGAGATCTATCCATCTAAATACATTATATGATCAGTACATAAACTCATATAATCAGATTCATAACAATCAAGTTCGGTTTTCATAACAAAGACAACAATCGAGCAAATTAACAACTAACAACAACTTTAATCGCAATCAATTGAGCACTAGACTCTTGTACACTATGTAATTGATTAAAATCAGATCTAATAAGATTAGGGTTAGTGGTTTTATACCTTCAATTAACAAATTGCAAGTAGATACGTGTAGAGAAGAACGAGAGGATCACGAATACATAAACGATTAAGCAAACGAGCAAGCAATTGATGGGGATTGAATAAGATGAAGATGGCAACCTAGATGATGAATATGGGGCTGAAAATCACGAATCGAAGCAGCTACAAGTCATTCCCTTTCTTTTGTTATAATTATTTAGGGATTAAAAGGCTTAAAGGGCTTAACTAGTTGGGTTTTAACATTAACGGGCCACGAAAATAACATATGGACCATGGTGGGTGAAGAATTTCGGCCAAGAGGGTCCAAATAGAAGCTAATGGACTCTAAAGTGATTCTAGATGAGTTTATATGGGATCCGGTTAAGAGCCTTGAAGTGTCGTCAGCCGAAAACATAAACTGGAACGTTAAACGTCAATTTCTCGCGTTTTAATCTATATAAATTCTAATAAATTGAAAGTATGTTTAAAACATAATAATTATATAGTATATTTATTAAAATTGATTTATATTATGTTTTGGCTTGCTTGATCATAAAGTGTGGTTCGTTTCAAGTGCCGTTTAAACGTACCGAAGGCCCGAAACGCTAAACCGATCGTTAAACGTAACCAAACGTTAATTTATTAAAAACCCAATAAATTAATTATTTTTAAAAAGTTAATAATTAATAAATTAATTATTAAAATAAACCCGAGCGTTTCGTTGCTCAAAAAGCAGTTATCAAAATCGTATCGTTTTTATCATATTTCATTATCCGAAATAATTATTTGAATTAATATCAACCCATATTAATTATTGTAACCCTCCAAAGATCAAGTACGCATTTATTACACATAAACACATAAAATCTAAATAATCTCCATTAAATAAACTAACGGAAGGTTAACGGAAGTAACGGAAAAATCAGGGTTGTTACATTACCCACCTGTTATTGAAAATTTCGTCCCGAAATTTTAGTGAACGTCCGCTGATGTAGTTTCCTCAGAAAACAGTTGTGGATACTTCAGTCTCATCTGATCTTCACGCTCCCACATGAACTCTGGTCCTCTCCTCGCGTTCCACAGAACTTTAACGATAGGAATTCTGCTTTGCTTCAATTGCTTGACCTCACGGCCCAAGATTTCGACAGGTTCCTCAATGAAATGAAGTTTGTCATCGATACATAGTTCCTCTAAAGGAATAAATAAATTATCATCGGCTAGGCACTTCTTTAGATTGGATACATGGAAAACGTCATGAATACCGCTGAGTGCTTGTGGTAGTTTCAATCTGTAAGCTACTAGTCTAACTCTTTCAGTTATCTCAAACGGTCCAACATATCTAGGACTCAGTTTACTTAGTTTCCCAAATCGTACAACACCCTTCCAAGGTGATACTTTAAGCATAACTTTGTCTCCAACTTGGAACTCTATGTCCTTTCGTCTAACATCGACGTAACTCTTTTGACAACTTCGAGCCATTCTCAGTCATTCATGAATCTGTAGAACCTTCTCAGTTGTCTCCTGAATAATATCAGGACCCGTTAACTGACTATCTCCCAACTCGCTCCAGCAAACGGGAGATCTACACTTCCTTCCGTATAATTCCTCGAAAGGTGCAGCTTTAATACTCGCATGGTAGCTGTTATTGTATGAGAACTCAGCTAGTGGTAAATACTTATGCCATCTGTTTCCGAAATCAATGACACACGCTCTCAACATGTCCTCAAAAGTTTGAATAGTTCGTTCGCTCTGGCCATCCGTCTGGGGGTGATATGTTGTACTCATATCTAAACGGGTTCCCATTGCTTTCTACAATGATTGCCAAAACCTGGAAGTAAATCTGCTGTCACGGTCGGATATAATGGATATAGGCACTCCATGCCTAGAGACGACTTCCTTAATGTAAATCTGAGCCAAATTCTCCATTTTATCAGTTTCCCTTATCGGTAAGAAGTTTGAGGACTTAGTGAGATGATCCACGATAACCCAAATAGTATCGTGACCTCCCGCCGTTCTCGGCAGTTTTGTGATGAAGTCCGTGGAAATACCTTCCCACTTCCACTGGGGAATCTCTGGTTGAATCAGTAATCCTGATGGCTTCTGATGCTCAGCCTTGACTTTAGCGCAAGTCAAGCACTTCCCGACATAAGTAGCAATGTCATATTTCAAGTTCGGCCACCAAGAGAATGCCTTCAGATCCTGGTACATCTTATCTGATCCTGTATGAATTGAGTATCTCGACTTGTGTGCTTCCTCCAACACTAGTTCTCTCAATCCACCAAACTTTGGTACCCAAATTCGGTTAGCAAAATAACATGTTCCGTCCTCCTTGATGTCAAACTTCTTATCCATCCCTTTGAGAAATTCAATATCAACATTCTCCAGTTTCATGGCTTCTTGTTGTGCTTCGCGAATTTTGGATGTGAGATTCGTACGGACAACTATGTTAAGCGCTTTAACCCTAAGAGGTTTCTCTCGCTCCTTTCTGCTCAAGGCATTTGCCACAACATTCGCCTTGCCCGGATGGTATTGAAGTTCACAGTTATAATCGTTAAGTAGTTCCATCCAACGTCGCTGTCTCATGTTGAGCTGCTTCTGATCGAATATGTGCTGTAAACTCTTATGGTCAGTGAAGATAGTGAACTTGGTTCCAAACAGGTAGTTTCTCCACATTTTAAGTTCAAAGACAACTGCTCCTAACTCAAGGTCACGCGTAGTGTAGCTCTGCTCGTGAATCTTTAACTGACACGATCCATAAGCAATAACCTTATTTCGTTGCATAAGCACGCAACCCATTCCTTGACGTGAGGCATCACAATAAACAACAAAATCTTCACTTCACTCAGTAGAGACAATACTGGTGCAGTTGTTAACTTCTCCTTCAACAACTGAAATGCAGTCTCTTATGGTTCTGACCTCTCAAACTTCTTGCCCTTATGAGTCAATGCGGTTAATGGTCGGGCGATCTTAGAGAATCCTTCAATGAATCTCCAGTAGTAACCAGCTAGACCCAAAAATTGCCAAATCTGCGTTGGCATCTTTAGAGTTTCCCAATTCTTAACCGACTCAATCTTTGCTGGATCGACCTGTATTCCATTGGCCCCCACAACATGGCCAAGAAATTGTACTTCTGGTAACCAAAAGTCACACTTGGAGAACTTTGCATACCACTGCTCTTCTCTAATCATAGTCAGTATCGAACGTAGATGCTACTCGTGCTCTTCTCTGTTCTTGGAGTACACCAATATATCATCAATGAATACAATGATGAATTTATCTAGGTATGGCTTACACACACGGTTCATGAGGTCCATGAACACTGCTGGTGCATTCGTCAAACCAAACAACATCACTGTAAACTCATAATGCCCATAACGTGTTCTAAACGCTGTCTTCGGGACGTCAGCTTCTTTGACTCTCAATTGGTGATACCCAGATCTCAAATCAATCTTTGAATGACAACTAGATCCTTGTAGCTGATCAAGTAAGTCATCAATCCTCGGTAGCAGATACCGATTCTTGATTGTTAACTTGTTCAATTCTTTGTAGTCGATACACAATCTCATCGACCCATCCTTCTTCTTAACAAACAAGACTGGAGCTCCAACTTGGGAATTCATGGTTATGTAACACACTTTCTAGTACATGTCATAATTTAGGGCATTACAACCCTCATGTTCTTCACTATGGGAAGCTCTTGTATTTCTAAAGGTGCAAATGCGTATATTGTACGCGTAACGGGTGTAGCTGCTGGCACCAAATCAATCCAAAATTCGACTTCACGGTAGGGTGGACGTGTAACCTCAGGACAATCTATAATTGTTGGGAAATATTTGGGTCTCTTAAATGTCGGCTCATCTTTACTCACATGTGCCAGAATTGCGAGACATTCTCATCTCCTGTATTTCTGGACCTTCGAGTAATTAGTGTAACATGACGATGTACTGATCTTTTCCTCGTACACTATTATTGTCAGTGAAAGAAATTCAAATAGTCTTCTGGTCGTAGCTGCCTCGGTTGTATCGTCAGATAACCAGTTTGTTTCAACCACTAAGTTAAAACTTCCCAGTTTAATAGTTTTATAGAGTACACGTCGTCTAAGGAAGGTACAGGTTTATAAACGTCGTGACCAGTTTCTCTAGCGTTAAAGCTTCTCTCAGCACCGGTGTTGACAGCATACATAAACATTATGGTTGATGAGCGAGAACGTGGTGATTTTCATGGAAAACGAAAATGAACAATGTGTAATGGTAACTCAAACAAAATTTGATATTTAATCGAAAAAGGTTGGTACAAACTCCCAGATGGGTGTGCCTCGCAGGAACAGATGAAGTGTAGTTCGCGTCGATGTGTTCAAAGTTGGTTGGTAATGTTTGTGGGTATAATAAAAATGATTGTCGCTTTAGAATAGTATGTTGGAACAAAATGATGAGTGATATGGTAACGGGTAGTATTACTAGTAGCAAGGAGTTGTGTCGTTAGCGATAAGTAGCGATGGGCTGTGATAAGCAGTGATGATAGTAGTGACGTATAAGTTGTTAGATAGCAGGCTCACATTATAAGTATATGCACATATACTCTAATGCACCCAATAAGGCATAATGGTCTTCAGTCGGTAGGCTCGTGTTGGAAAACAAAATCATGGACGGCGGATGGCTGAATGATAGGTAAGTTGGTAATCGAGTGGACAATATCTACTACGTATTGTGTGGACGGTTATCAAGAATTCCTCTTCTAAAGACGTATCAAAAATGAGTTGTGATGCACATTAGCGAGTAGTAAAACGCGGAGGTGTTGGTAGTGTCAAGTATTACTTAGTAGTGGTAAGCAGTAATGAGTAGTATTGAGTAGTCGTAAGTAGCAAGGAGTAGCAGTTAAGTAGTATTTAGTATCGACAAGCAGTGAGAAGTAGTGATCAGTCTTAACTAGCAGTCAGAGGCAGCGTGGAGTAGTAGTTAGCAGCAATAAACAGTACTGAGTAGTGGTATGAGATGACGAGTATGTTTAAGTAGTGTCTTTATAGTGACGGGTGGTGATCGGTGGTGGCAGGAAGTGTCGAGCGGTAAGGAGTGGTGTCATGCTTACAAGTTACTTATAAGTTATAATAACAATTTGTTTGCACAGTGTAAGTCTCTACTCATATTTAAGGTTATACAGTTTGTGTTCACAACGGTGTTTATCCAAGTAACCTACTTGACTAGCTCCCAATTCCTTATTTTGCAATGTCAGAACTTCTATATGAGTCACCGTAATGTAATCCCGGTCATTACATTACGCTATCTCACATATCCATTCGACATCACTCCATAAGTTCAAGATAGCGTAGTCAACTTAATTTAGTTAAATCTGGTTTCCTGTGTACGTATGTGTTTTGTGATATAGTATATTTAGTCCAAGTCCATGTTGTATGGTATAAGGCATATATGTATGTGGTGTAATGTGTAGCCCTACATGTAGCATTGTGAAGCAAATAGTGCAGGTATGGTGTATAAAAGTCATCCAAGACACACAGCTATAGACTAGACTTCACTAATTCGCCCTACGGTTAGACACACTAATGTATCCTAGTTCCCTATAGCCAAAGCTCTGATACCAAATATAACACCCCGTCAAATCCCTTTAACAGAATGTTAACTCTGGTCCCAGTGCTTGGCTTGACTTCTACGTAACAACAATATTCTACAGCGGAAGCAATTAATACCTGAGAATAAAACACGCAAAACGGGTCAACGATAATGTTGAGTGAATCTACAGGTTTTAGGTAAACAATACAGTATGTTTAAGAAATAACATTTCGAAAACGTTTACTAGTGAAAGACCACCAAAGTTTAATGTTAAAGTTTTTAGACAACACTGTTTCTCGTTTCAAAAGGATTTTGACACTACCATGTCAAATTTCAATCATTTGTAGATTACACCCTGTCAAGTTTTATCTCTTTTGCTCGTAAACCACAGTTTAAATATCGTTGTATAGTATATGAAAAACAGTTATCAGAAAAATAGTTTAGTTTCATTGACCACGAGATTCTATCGCTTGCATAAACCGAGCACCTGAATACTAGCATTAACCCGAGTATAGAAACCACTACACCCGCCTTACCTCGTAAAATGTTATATACTTGTTTAAATGTATTTAATGTTCAAAATAAAAGCACCACTGCTTTTATAGTGGGTGAGGTTGTCAACCTAACGGATCCGTCCATCTAAATTGTGCTTACACCGATGGTATTAAAAGTATTCAAGCTAGAGGCTTTTTAAACAAACTCATTATGCATATGTGTAGTACTCATGTCAATATAAATGTAATTGAAAATGTAAACATAACAGCGTGTATTCTCATCCCTGAAAACATGTAAAAAGCGGGACTGTAGACTCACCTTCGAATAAGCTCGGAATGAAAGACAAATGACTTGTACTGTTTAGACCCGAGTAATGTAACCTAAGTATACGTATGTAGGTTGGTCAATATATGTATCTTATATAAGTGTGGTTTCATAGTGTACACTGTCTTATTGCTCGACTCGACGCGATTTAAAGTAAAAGTCAACTATATCATGCAAGTCAAACAAAGTCAACCAAAGTCAAACTTAAAGTCAAACTTGGTCAATGTGGTCAACTAAAGTCAAAATCAGTAGGTTCATGTCAAATATTGGTCAACATGTCAAACCTAAGTCATACAATACGTTTTAGGTCATGAATGATCATTTTCACAATTTCAGTTTATCGTCATGCACAAAATTTATGAACACGTAGCATACTTAGCACATTATCTCATAGTACAAAATTCAAGTAAATATGACAAACTCCAGATCATAATTAGACTTAAAATAAATTCCAAAAAGTCCAGCCAGGGACTCATACGACAATTAAAAGTCAGGAATCAGAAAGGATCAAGTTCAGGTTCGTTACAGGAATTTCTGCTCGCGCGTCAGTTTTTAAACATTTTTCATAAAATATAGAAAATAGATTTTGATGAACGGCCAATTTGTGTCATCTTGAAACATCCCAAATTTTATTGATAAAATAATCAGAAGCATTGCTTTAGCCAATTCGTACAGTTTTGCAAAAGATTACAGACTCTCCAGTTTTTGAACATCAATCGAACACATCACAAAGATAAGCATATAACTCATGGAAAATCACGTTCACGCAAGTTCTCATACAAATGAAACATGTCAAGAAACACTTAGAATAACATATTCCAGAAGCTCAAAGTCTAAATCAATTCCTAGTTCGTTCTAGCAATTTTTTATGTAAACTTAAAAACAGATTCAACATACTTTACAAATCAAAACTTCGTTTTATCATATCGGGAGCATTACATAACCTTTCGATGCAAATCTTTAGTCTAAATTGCATAAATTTTCACAAGGAATACAGTAGTACACTTTATATAAACTAAAACACAAAGCATGCAACTCATAAAATTCGGATTACATGTGAAACCCTAACGAAACTTCGATTAATCATAACTTAAGCATCCGGTAACGAAATCATGCAAATCCAAAGTCCAAATTTATTAATTTTTCAAGATCTATCCATATAAATACATTATATGATCAGTACATCAACTCATATAATCAGATTCATAACAATCAAATTCGGTTTTCATAACAAAGACAACAATCGAGCAAATTAACAACTAACAACAACTTTAATCACAATCAATTGAGCACTAGACTCTTGTACACTATGTAATTGATTAAAATCAGATCTAATAAGATTAGGGTTAGTGATTTTATACCTTCAATTAACAAATTGCAAGTAGATACGTGTAGAGAAGAACGAGAGGATCACGAATACATAAACGATTAAGCAAACGAGCAAGCAATTGATGGGGATTGAACGAGATGAAGATGGAGACCTAGATGATGAATATGGGGCTGTAAATCACAAATGGGAGCAGCTACAAGTCTTTCCCTTTCTTTTGTTATAATTATTTAGGGATTAAAAGGCTTAAAGGGCTTAACTAGTTGGGTTTTAACATTAACGGGCCACGAAAATAACATATGGACCATGGTGGGTGAAGAATTTTGGCCAAGAGGGTCCAAATAGAAGTTAATGGACTCTAAAGTGATTCTATATGACTTTCTATGGGATCCGGTTAAGAGCCTTGAAGTGTCGTCAGCCGAAAACGTAAACTGGAACGTTAAACGTCAATTTCTTGCGTTTTAATCTATATAAATTCTAATAAATTGAAAGTATGTTTAAAACATAATAATTATATAGTATATTTATTAAAATTTATTTATATTATGTTTTGGCTTGCTTGATCATAAAGTGTGGTTCGTTTCAAGTGCCGTTTAAACGTACCGAAGGCCCGAAACGCTAAACCGATCGTTAAACGCAACCAAACGTTAAGTTATTAAAAACCCAATAAATTAATTATTTTTAAAAAGTTAATAATTAATAAATTAATTATTAAAATAAACCCGAGCGTTTCGTTTCTCAAAAAGCAGTTATCAAAATCGTATCGTTTTTATCGTATTTCATTATTCGAAATAATTATTTGAATTAATATCAACCCATATTAATTATTGTAACCCTCCAAAGATCAAGTACGCATTTATTACACATAAACACATAAAAGCTAAATAATCGCCGTTAAATAAACTAACGAAAGGTTAACGGAAGTAACGGAAAAATCAGGGTTGTTACATAACAAGTGGAGAAGTGGTGTAGGAAGGAAATGGGTAGATGAGAGGTCGCGTGTTCAATTCCCAGCAGTGACAGTTTCATCTTTTTTTTTTTTAAGCTTATTAATTCTCTTAAGGTAGTATTATTGTTATTATTATTATTATTATTACTATTATTATTATTATTATTATTATTATTATTATTATTAATATTATTATTATTATTATTATTATTATTATTATTATTATTATTATTATTTATATTATTATTGTTGTTATCATTATAATTATGAAAAAAAGATATATAAATGATAAAATATTAAGATAAAAGTAATTATGGTTATATTTATTGATTATGAATATTATAAGTAAGATTAAGATTAGGTTAAAATTATAAATACATATAATATTATCATTAGTAGTAAGATCATTATTATTATTATTATTATTATTATTATTATTATTATTATTATTATTATTATTATTATTATTATTATTATTATTATTATTATTAAGTATTAAGTATTATTAACAAAACTATTATTTTCATTATCATTATTATTAAACTTATCATCATTTTTATTAAAAACTACTATTATTATTATTATTAAAAGATCATTTTTATTAAAATTATCATTATTATTATTATTATTATTATTATTATTATTATTATTATTATTATTATTATTATTATTATTATTATTATTATTATTATTATTATTATTATTATTAGAATTATCAGGATTTTTAACAAAATTAGTATTATTTTTATCATTATTATTATTAATATATCAAATAAAGATTTTCTATATAAAAATATATTTATGACATAAAACATAACTGCATTAATATCAACATTACGTATTATACTAAATAATATTATAATGAGTAATTACTATATTAAAATTTAATATGTTATGTATTAGTTATATAAAACATATAGATTAAATATAAATTTATCTATATAACATATAATATAACAAGTATATTATTAATAATAATATATATATATATAAACTTGTTCGATTACTATTTTCTGTTAATATATATATATACAAATGATATATGTTCGTCAATCCGAGGCCAACCCTGCATTGTTCAATATCATCATATGTATTTTTATTACAAAATACAATATTGTGAGTTCATTTGCTCCCTTTTACTCTTTACATTTTTGGGACTGAGAATACATGCGCTGTTTTTATAACTGCTTTATTAAATGCTTTTGAAATATATTTTGAACTGAGAATACATGAAATGCTTTTATAAATGTTTGACGAGATAGACACAAGCAAAACATTCCTCGAATGAATTATTATGCAGACAGAAGTTCTGTGGATTATTATTGAATTAGTTGGACGTGATAATTGCCACTAATTGTTGTGAATATTTTTCTCCTGATTATTATTGCTTGGTAACCTAAGAATTAGAATCGGGTATTGAAAGGACCCGTCCTAATCCATCCGGATGAAGTCCGTATCGATTATAAACGATTCACAATAGTTGATTACATCGCGAGGTACTTGACCTCTATATGATACATTTTACAAACATTGCATTCGTTTTTGAAAAGACAATATTTCATTACATCGAAAGTTGACGGCATGCATACCATTTCATAATATATCTAACTATAATTGACTTAATATTAATCTTGATGAACTCAATGACTCGAATACAACCTCTTTTGAAATATGTCATGAATGACTCCAAGTAATATCTTTAAAATGAGCAAATGCACAGCGTAAGACTTCTTTCATACCTGAGAATAAACATGCTTTCAAGTGTCAACCAAAAGGTTGGTGAGTTCATTAGTTTAACATAATTAATTATTTCATAATTTTAATAGACCACAAGATTTCATATTTCCATTTCTCGTAAACATGCGTCCCATGCATAGAGACAAAAATATCATTCATATGAATTGAACACCTGGTAACCGATTCACAATTTGTATATAAGAATATCCCCATCATTCCGGGATCCTCTAACGAACATGATATAAATTTTGAAGTACTAAAGCATCCGGTACTTTGGATGGGGCTAGTTGAGCCCGATAGATCTATCTTTAGAGTTCGCGTCAATTAGGGTGTCTGTTCCCTAATTCTTAGATTACCAGACTTAATAAAAAGGGGCATATTCGATTTTGATCATTCAACCATATAATGTAGTTTCAATACTTGTGTCTATTTTGTAAAACAGTTATAAAAACAGCGCATGTATTCTCAGTCCCAAAAATATATATTTCGAAAGCATTTAAAAAGGGAATAATGAAACTCACCTAATGTATTTTGTAGTAAAAATACATATGACTATATTGAACAACTGAACAATGCAGGGTTGGCCTCGGATTCACGAACCTATAACATTTGTATATTTATTAATAAACATATTTGTAATCGAATAAGCTTATATATTATATCTTGGATTATATATTATACTTATTTAGTTTGTGTATATATTTAAAATATTTAATATTATTATAGTGATATATATATATATATATATATATATATATATATATATATATATATATATATATATATATATAGGTATATCTGTTTAGTGTTATAGTAAAAATGCCTAAATTGTTATATATGAGTATTTCTAAAATAATTTGTTAATATAGTTAATATATACTTATAATAATATTTTAAAAACTTTTATTTTTAAATTCACGATACTTTTAATATAATAATAATATTGTTATTACTAATAATCATAATTCTTGTTGTTTTAAAATGATAACTTTAATAATAATCTTAGCACTGTTAATAAATATAATAATAATAATACTAATAATAATAATGTTAAGATAGTACATATAACAATGATAATGATAATAATAATATTAATAGTAATAAGTATAATACTTTTTTTTATATATAATAATAATGAATTAATGATATATTTATCAACCTTTTCATATTTGTATATATTTACCTCATAATCATAATCATAACCTTATTCTTATTATCATAATCTTATTCATAGTGACATATATTAATGATCATATTTTACTTTCATTTTTATCATTATCTATATCTTCATATCTTGATATTTAGTTCATAATTAGAATCACATTCTTTTAGAGTATTTTTATTATGTATGTGTTTATGTTTGTAAACCTATTATAACTACAATTTACTACTAGTGATAATAATGTTAATAAGTTTAAATTTAACAATACTAATAATCACATTAGTAATAAAAATGTTAATATTAACAATAATACTTATGTCATTAATAATAATAATAATAATAATAATAATAATAATAATAATAATAATAATAATAATAATAATAATAATAATAATAATAATAATAATAATAATAATAATAATAATAATAAAAGTGTATATACCCTTTAATAAGCTTTTTCCAAAAAAGAATTTGCCTAGACCAGGCTCGAACCCGTGACCTCCTGCTCCCTCACAAACACTCTTAACCACTAAACCATTCGTGATTTTCTGAAAGTTAACATACTTATATCTATTTAACATGTTAACTTTGGCTTCCACAGAAAATGAAAGAACTCGGCCCAACAAGTTGTCTAAGCCCAATTAACAAATACCGGCCCAATAATTCTTTAGTCCATGGATTAAATAAAAGAAGCCCAAGTGATGTGTTTTAAATAAATTGGTTCAGTAATATGAAGGGTTTTGATTTGGTAATTATCGATCGACAATAGGAGTTTACACGGGAAATACGCAGTCATCATCAAACATATTCGATTTTCATCAGAATCACTTCAATCAGAGACCAAATCATCATAACGTCATCATCTTCATCGTAGCATCATCATCGATATTATCATCATCAATATCATCATCATCGTTTTTAAAAAAATAACTATCCTTTTCATCATCTAATCATCACTAAGTATCTTCTTGGTCCATCAAGAAAGAAAGTATATATATATATCGCGAGAAATTAGTAGTGGGTCATGACAAGTACCTCTTGGCCGTTTACTACCCATTTGTTTTAATGACTTGGACCATTCTTTATTGAATTTCAAAACTCTTCATGTAATCCACTAGAAAAAGAATAAAGGTAAGTGGGGATCTTTGTTTAAAGGTTGTCGGCCAGATTAAGAGAAAAAAATATATATACTATGTATTTAATGGCATCGACAAAAGGACAGCAAAGAAGCAGATCAAATGGTTTGAACCAGGAAAAAAATAAAAATAAAATAAAAGTAGTAGCCAACGGATCCAAGGATAATAGTCTATAGCAGTAGCGGAAAAAAAATTTGTTGGTGATTGTTTTCGAGCAGGAAAAGAACACAATTAGATTTTCTTCGAACAAACAATAGCCTGATAGTAATAATAATTGAACGGGAAGGGTTTGGGTCAGAACCGTAATGGTCACGGTGGTGGTTTTGTGTGGTATCTCAACGACTGAACAGAAATATTACCATGGAGGTTGCAAACAGCGGTTATGTGGTGGTCTTTGAGTTGTGTGTGAGTGGGAGTTCGATAAAGATGGGGTGATGATAAACAAATGGCAACGATGGTAGTTTTGATGAGATGATCATTGAACAAGAAAGAATAATATGGAGTAGTGATATGTTTATGATAGTTTAGTAGGTTAATAGAGAGACAAGAAAATAAAAGTGGTGGCTCATCTTTAAGGCTGTGTTCTCGAGTTTTCTTTTAGTGGAAAATAGTGGGGTGGAATTGGATTGAGAGAATAAGGATAGAAAAGAAAGTATTATAAAATTGTTGATGTGTATTCTTGAGTTGGAATGAAATTAAAAGAAAAGAAAACAACTATCATGTTTCAAGAAGTTACTGTACTCTTTTTTAGTGTTTGCATATAATGTAGTACTTCGTAATCGTAATATCTATGATAATGTATATGATATATACAAGTACATCAATGTTGATTTTTGATAAAAGTCTTGCAGCAACTTTATCAGAGATGGAGTACAAATGGTAGTCTGATTAAAGAGGCGTAGTAAAAATTGATAAGCAATTAATAGGGTTATAAGGGTTAAAATAGTTATTTTAAGCAAATAAGAATTCCTTTCCACTCAAATCATGCCAATATTGGGCGGAGAGTAAACTGAACAAAAAGCTCAATAGATTTCCACCCAAACCTTCTCTTCCCCTCTCCTTTCCTTTATATAAAAAACTCAAGAATGCTCAATTATATTTTATCTTCCCCTTTCCTTTCTTTTCATCGAGAATACAGCCTAATGGTGATGGTGTGGTGTTTAAAGAAGATAATTGCCTAACGAAAATAGAAGAAGGAAAGGAACTAGTGGTTGACAGAGGTGGCGTTTGATGGGGTCACATGGTGGTTTGTAAGGTGGAGAATGGTGGGTTTGTGAAGTGGTGTGCGAGTTAGAAGCAAAAGGAGAAGGAGATGGGTTGGTTTCTTGGATATGTATTTGTTAAGTATATTATAGATTATAGATACATATATAAAAGAAGATGAAATGAACCAATCAACTAATCAATTGAAAATAGTATCAATCAATCATATCTCATATAAACGTTAAAGAAGAAACAATAATTGTTGTACTAATTGAAGTGGATCTTTTGCTTTATTGACATAAAATCACGAGAATCGGAAAAAAAAAACAGCACTTGATTGGGATATGTAACTGCATTTATATTCATTTACATTTATATATATTACATATAAGTAATAATACTAATATTAATATTTAATGTTAAGAATAATTAAAGTAGTAATAATAATAATATTACTACACAACAAATATATTTTTATGTATATATATTTATTACTTAACAAGTTTTTATTTGTAAATCATATCTATTTTACATCTTTAATTTTTTTGCAACTAAATCGCATGATATTTTATTAATGTCTTTTAAGTTATAATATATATATATATATATATATATATATATATATATATATATATATATATATATATATATATATATATATATATATATATATATATATATATTTACATGTCTATTTACAATTACTTGTTCGTGAATCTTCAGAATTAGTCAAAGGTTAATTGAATATATGAAAACAGTTCAAAATTTTTGGGACTCAACATTACAGACTTTGCTTATCATGTCGAAATCATAAAAAGATTTAAGTTTAAATTTGGTCGGAAATTTTCGGGTCATCACAGTACCTACCCGTTAAAGAAATTTCGTCCCGAAATTTGAGTGAGGTGGTCATGGCTAACAATAAAAATGTTTTCATGACAAATATGAGTTGATAAATAGAGTTTTATCATCATTGAGTAATATGGATAAAACAATTTGATTTTGTGAAGAGTACGAGTGAAGCTATCATAAAAGAGTGAATTGAAGAAATAAAGTTTCATCTTGACTTTTGACGTCGTCTTGGTTGAATTCCGGAATTCAAGGGATTTAGAGAAAATTTTGGAAATCTATAAGATCTGATTCTTTAGCGAATAAAGAAAGTAAGATTTCTGTAATTAAATACGGTGATCTGCCTCGATTACTCCGTCTGATATTTCTATTATAAATTTTACCTTTTCTGTTCCATTAGTTTTCATCACTTCTATACTCAATTCTCAAATTCAATAGATTGTGAAAATGTTTAATCCAGTTCTGATCCTTGTCCTTATCCTTACTATCGCAACAATCATTCTCCTTTTTCAACTTCCACCGGAGGAATCTGTTTTCTTCTACTTCGCCCTTGGGGTTATAGTGTTTTTAATTCTCCCGTGTCTTTATGTTGCGATAAACATTGACATACACGGTTTGTAATTTATGTGTTGTTATCGGCTTTATATTCTCCCTTATATTTCGGAGCTCTCTGCCTTTTTATTCTCTTCTCGACCTCTAGTAAAGCGAGTAATGGTTCAGAATTCGTAGATATAGAGTTTCGAATGATTATAATGTTCTAAACAAGAAAGAACGTAATAGCACGATTTGATTTGTCAAATTACCAGAATCACTGAGAATAGAACTACTAAGAATATATTTTCTTGATATGTTCAGAGGTTAAGTAGAATGAAAGAGTTATGTAACATGGGTCATGATAAAGGTATGATCTGTGATCCTTTCTTACGTTCCATTAGAAACTCAGCATGACTTACTGTAATATAATCACGTTGGCCGGGCGTCATTATATTATACTAACTCATGCATCAGTTCCCAACATTACTTCAATAACATTTATATTTTAAGCTCGAAAGTTTACAAAATATAGAAACTATCAGTTTCTATATGATGTAATACTGATGGCAAGAAGAGATTAATGATTTCAGATAAGAATAGTCACAAAAATATCTCCAGAAATATGGAGGATATTTATAATGAAAGATACGATAATATCTTTGAATATCTAAGATCGGAGGATGATGGAAACTATTGTCCGCAAGGGTTTAGAATAAGGAGCAAGATATTCGCTAAAGACTTCAGCAGGTATTAAATCCTTTGGATTCTTTGAAGTCAAAATTATTCTTTGTGATTTGTCCACGGCTTTCTTCATAGTTTCGCATAATCTGCTTTTCGGTACTAAATTTTCTATTGAATGTTTCCAATATAATGATACACAGGAAGCACGAAGAGATATATAATTTTGGACGAGAATATTTATAAAAATATCCTCAGAAATATCGGAGATATTGATGATGATATTTTGGAATTTCTAAGTTCGATGATTGATGGAGAAAGATTTTCCGCAAGATTTTAACATGACTTCGGAGCAAGATATTTTCTAAAGATTTCAATGGATCCAGAATTATCTGGATTCTTTGAATATAGGATATGGTCCTTGTATTTGTCCTTGGTCTCCTTCATGGTTAACTTTAACCGTTTTCCAGTTTCAACGTTTATGAGCTTTTCCAACATACTATTCTTTTTCATTAAACTTCCGACGATTAAGGTCGTTTACAGTTGTCTACAGTTTCTGCTGCTTCATTCAGCTTTTTCAACATTCAGAGTATTGGTTTGCAGGCTGAGTGCTGTTGAGAATTTCAGAATGAAAGATCATACTTCTAAGAGACGAATGTTATACATACAACTGTTGATATAGATATGCTGTGAATTTTTAAAGTACTGATTGCTGATTCTCGGTAATTGGTATGTCAGTTCTCGTTACAAGATGCGGATGAGTATATGATAGGGTTTCAATGAATAAATATAATGATTTATCGGAGAGATTTAAGTCAAGAAGTAACGAGGTTGCTGGAACGTCTGCTGGTAATATAGTGGAATATAAATGGTTCTCCGGTAATAATAAAAGAGCACGCATATATATCAAAGTCATAATAAGGTTGTTTTGAATGAAAAGTCGAAGTTAATTTGCTGAAGCTGTGACAAAATTGGCTACTTTGGAAAGGAATTACCAAGTTATGTTGGGTAATAATAACACTAAAGGAATTAGCACAGATACGTGTTAAACATGTACTCAGGTTCCGAGAGTTTTCAAGTGCATAACTATATGCATCAATCTCTTCTTACGTAGATGAAGTGTGGTTGGTTCATCCTCTCGCTTGAGGTGTTTTCAAGAATTATAAAAGGTGTGAACGCAGATTGTAATCGTCAAGATACAAATGAGGTTTAAGATGAGATCAAGTGGCAAACTTGAAGAAACGTTTAGTTTCATATGTTATAATCAATATTTTAATTCATTTTAATTGTCCAATGTTATTAGTCCACCGTCGATAGTCCACAATTAATAGTCAAATAATTCATATATAGTTTAATATATAATATCAAATTAATTAATACGTATCGTGACCCGATATTTAAAGTGCGTAATATAAATAACAGGAATTTAAATGATGATAAATAAAGTGCGTAAAGTAAGTAACAGAAATTAAACGATGATAAATAAATTGTGAGAATTAAATTGCGATAAAATAAATTGCGAGAAATAAATGTAATCAGTTAGCTAGGAACAGTTAGCTGAAAACAGTTAGCGTGGATTCTTAACAGAATTTCTCATAGTTAATTTGTTTGTTTCTAACTAATTTTATTTTGTCCAATATTTTCTTCATTATGCCACTTGTTATATTTTGACTTGGATTCTGATCGGTCAAAATTCGAATATGAAATTGAATTGGAATGAAAATGGTTATTCATGAATGAACGGATACGTATATCTGTGGTTGTAAGTAGGATAGTAAATGACTGTTGAATCGGAACTGAAGGATGTACAGTTCAACATGTTAATGTGAGATCTAAATATTCCTCGGGTTTTACCTACCCGTTAAAATATTTTCACCATTAACAGTTTGAACGAAAGAATATTTAAATTACAATCTTTATGAAAACATATATACATATATATTTTCTTCTGATGTAACCATGGATTTAATGAGTCAATATGATATTAAACTCATTTGATTTACCGTTAGGACAAGAATATATAATCTCTAAAACATTAGAGATTACATAATCGCTATGCCGAACGAAGATAAATGATGTAGAACAATTCGTAGAACGATAATTATACTCGATGTACAGAATGAGATGTTGAGGCATGGATTGTTGATGGTACTATTGCTGTTACTGATGGTACCGTTGGTGCCGATGATGTTGCTGAAGCTGGTAAATATTGCACCATATTCTCCGAATTAATTATTCAAGCGCGAATTTTGTTGACTTATTACTCCAGGATGATTCTCGGTCAGAACGAGACGATGAATAAGGTTCAGAATTGTGGATATAATATACTCTTGCCGAGTTACCCTGGAAATGAGATTGAAAATGGTGTCTCGAACATGTTCACCGGTAAACGTTTCAGGTTCATTGTCAAGAGGTGAATTCGGTTGGTGGAAGGGATTGCCTTCTGCACGTCTCCATTGATTAAGTCGACTACGAACCCATCAGATGAATTGATAATGGCTGATTGGTTAATTCATGCCGGCGATGCTGCTTTCGGAGCTTAGGTGGTCATCTATGTCGGAATACCTATCGAAATAGCTATCAGAATCTGAGGAACTCGAACTGGTTGAGGGATTCATCTCGTACAACTAGGTGAAGGATTTTCGATAAGAGATAGATTATAGGATGTAAATTAGTACCCTGCAATACATAATTTATATATGCATATATAATACTAAAATCTCATAAGTTACGGAGGAATCTACGGAAGTTGTCAGGCAAAGTTACAGTAACAGATATGCTAAGATATGAAGTAGTAGATACGCTAAGATATGAATTTTTGTCTATACACTATTCATGCTGTCAATGCAGTAAAATGTGTCTAGATTAAGAATGATAAGTAAGTGATTCTTTAAGAATGATAAGCAGGTAATTTTTGACACGAAAAGATAAGCAAAAATTTTGACATGCAGACACGGCCGAAGTCCAGACTCACTAATGCATCTTAACGACTTATCAGTTGGACACACTAATGCAAGACCTGGTTCACTAAGACCACCGCTCTGATACCAACTGAAAGGACCCGTCCTAATCCATCCGGACGAAGTCCGTATCGATTATAAACGATTCACAATAGTTGATTACATCGCGAGGTACTTGACCTCTATATGATACATTTTACAAACATTGCATTCATTTTTGAAAAGACAATATTTCATTACATCGAAAGTTGACGGCATGCATACCATTTCATAATATATCTAACTATAATTGACTTAATATTAATCTTGATGAACTCAATGACTCGAATACAACGTATTTTGAAATATGTCATGAATGACTCCAAGTAATATCTTTAAAATGAGCAAATGCACAGCGGAAGACTTCTTTCATACCTGAGAATAAACATGCTTTCAAGTGTCAACCAAAAGGTTGGTGAGTTCATTAGTTTAACATAATTAATTATTTCATAATTATAATAGACCACAAGATTTCATATTTCCATTTCTCGTAAACATACGTCCCATGCATAGAGACAAAAATATCATTCATATGGATTGAACACCTGGTAACCGACATTCACAATATGTATATAAGAATATCCCCATCATTCCGGGATCCTCCATCGGACATGATATAAATTTCGAAGTACTAAAGCATCCGGTACTTTGGATGGGGCTAGTTGGGCCCGATAGATCTATCTTTAGAGTTCGCGTCAATTAGGGTGTCTGTTCCCTAATTCTTAGATTACCAGACTTAATAAAAAGGGGCATATTCGATTTTGATCATTCAACCATATAATGTAGTTTCAATACTTGTGTCTATTTCGTAAAACAGTTATAAAAACAGCGCATGTATTCTCAGTCCCAAAAATATATAGTTCGAAAGCATTTAAAAAGGGAATAATGAAACTCACCTAATGTATTTTGTAGTAAAAATACATATGACTATATTGAACAACTGAACAATGCAGGGTTGGCCTCGGATTCACGAACCTATAACATTTGTATATTTATTAATACACATATTTGTAATCGAATAAGCTTATATATTATATCTTGGATTATATATTATACTTATTTAGTTTGTGTATATATTCAAAATATTTAATATTATTATAGTGATATATATATATATATATATATATATATATATATATATATATATATATATATATATATATATATATATATATATATATATATATATATATATATATAATATATAGGTATATCTGCTTAGTGTTATAGTAAAAATGCCTAAATTGTTATATATGAGTATTTCTAAAATAATTTGTTAATATAGTTAATATATACTTATAATAATATTTTAAAAACTTTTATTTTTAAATTCACAATACTTTTAATAATAATAATATTGTTATTACTAATAATCATAATTCTTGTCGTTTTAAAATGATAACTTTAAATAAATGATTATTAATGATAATAAGTTTTAATAATAATCTTAGCACTGTTAATAAATATAATAATAATAATACTAATAATAATAATGTTAAGATAGTACATATAACAATGATAATGATAATAATAATATTAATAGTAATAAGTATAATACTTTTTTTTTATATATAATAATAATGAATTAATGATATATTTGTCAACCTTTTCATACTTGTATTATATTTACCTCATAATCATAATCATAACCTTATTCTTATTATCATAATCTTATTCATAGTGACATATATTTATGATCATATTTTACTTTCATTTTTATCATTATCTATATCTTCATATCTTGATATTTAGTTCATAATTAGAATCACATTCTTTTAGAGTATTTTTATTATGTATGTGTTTATGTTTGTAAACCTATTATAACTACAATTTACTACTAGTGATAATAATGTTAATAAGTTTAAATTTAACAATACTAATAATCACATTAGTAATAAAAATGTTAATATTAACAATAATACTTATGTCATTAATAATAATAATAATAATAATAATAATAATAATAATAATAATAATAATAATAATAATAATAATAATAATAATAATAATAATAATAATAATAATAATAATAGTAATAATATTAAAAGTGTATATACCCTTTAATAAGCTTTTTCCAAAAAAGAATTTGCCGAGACCAGGCTCGAACCCATGACCTCCTGCTCCCTCACAAACACTCTTAACCACTAAACCATTCGTGATTTTCTAAAAGTTAACATACTTATATCTATTTAACATGTTAACTTCGGCTTCCACAGAAAATGAAAGAACTCGGCCCAACAAGTTGTCTAAGCCCAATTAACAAATACCGGCCCAATAATTCTTTAGTCCATGGATTAAATAAAAGAAGCCCAAGTGATGTGTTTTAAATAAATTGGTTCAGTAATATGAAGGGTTTTGATTTGGTAATTATCGATCGGCAATAGGAGTTTACACGGGAAATACGCAGTCATCATCAAACATATTCAATTTTCATCAGAATCACTTCAATCAGAGACCAAATCATCATAACGTCATCATCTTCATTGTAGCATCGTCATCGATATTATCATCATCAATATCATCATCATCGTTTTTAAAAAAATAACTATCCTTTTCATCATCTAATCATCACTAATTATCTTCTTGGTCCATCAAGAAAGAAAGTATATATATATATATATATATCGCGAGAAATTAGTAGTGGGTCGTGACAAGTACCTCTTGGCCGTTTACTACCCATTTGTTTTAATGACTTGGACCATTCTTTATTGAATTTCAAAACTCTTCATGTAATCCACTAGAAAAAGAATAAAGGTAAGTGGGGATCTTTGTTTAAAGGTTGTCTGCCAGATTAAGGGAAAAAAATATATATACTACGTATTTAATGGCATCGACAAAACGACAGCAAAGCAGCAGCTCAAATGGTTTCGAACCAGGAAAAAAAATAAAAATAAAAGTAGTAGCCAACGGATCCAAGGATAATAGTCTGTAGCAGTAGCGGAAAAAAAAATTTGTTGGTGATTGTTTTCGAGCAGGAAAAGAACACAATTAGATTTTCTTCGAACAAACAATAGCCTGATAGTAATAATAATTGAACGGGAAGGGTTTGGGTCAGAACCGTAATGGTCACGGTGGTGGTTTTGTGTGGTATCTCAACGACTGAACAGAAATATTACCATGGAGGTTGCAGACAGCAGTTATGTGGTGGTCTTTGAGTTGTGTGTGAGTGGGAGTTCGATAAAGATGGGGTGATGATAAATAAATGGCAACGATGGTAGTTTTGATGAGATGATCATCGAACAATAAAGAATAATATGGAGTAGTGATATGTTTATGATAGTTTAGTAGGTTAATAGAGAGACAAGAAAATAAAAGTGGTGGCTCATCTTTAATGGTGATGGTGTGGTGTTTAAAGAAGATAATTGCCTAACGAAAATAGAAGAAGGAAAGGAACTAGTGGTTGACAGAGGTGGCATTTGATGGGGTCACATGGTGGTTTGTAAGGTGGCGAATGGTGGGTTTGTGAAGTGGTGTGCGAGTTAGAAGCAAAAGGAGAAGGAGATGGGTTGGTTTCTTGGATATGTATTTGTTAAGTATATTATAGATTATAGATACATATATAAAAGAAGATGAAATGAACCAATCAACTAATCAATTGAAAATAGTATCAATCAATCATATCTCATATAAACGTTAAAGAAGAAACAATAATTGTTGTACTAATTGAAGTGGATCTTTTGCTTTATTGACATAAAATCACGAGAATCGGAAAAAAAAAACAGCACTTGATTGGGATATGTAACTGCATTTATATTCATTTACATTTATATATATTACATATAAGTAATAATACTAATATTAATATTTAATGTTAAGAATAATTAAAGTAGTAATAATAATAATATTACTACACAACAAATATATTTTTATGTATATATATTTATTACTTAACAAGTTTTTATTTGTAAATCATATCTATTTTACATCTTTAATTTTTTTGCAACTAAATCGCATGATATTTTATTAATGTCTTTTAAGTTATAATATATATATATATATTTACATGTCTATTTACAATTACTTGTTCGTGAATCGTCGGAATTAGTCAAAGGTTAATTGAATATATGAAAACAGTTCAAAATTTTTAGGACTCAACATTACAGACTTTGCTTATCATGTCGAAATCATAAAAAGATTTAAGTTTAAATTTGGTCGGAAATTTCCGGGTCGTCACAGGTATGACCCTAATTCACGCGAATCCTAAAGGTAGCTACCGGGTTTAACACCCCCACCCAGAAAGTTCACTAGACGGAAGAGCTAGTGGGCGTGGTGTTTAGTACTTCGAAGTTTATATATTTATACAAACGAGATGTTCTGTTTTGGGGATATTATTTATGTGCATTATATGTTAAGGTCGGTTACCAAACCAAGCTATGAAAGCAATGAAAAGTGAGTGTTATGTATCGAGAGAATGAGTTTATACACAAGTTATAAGTATGTTATTTTTGTGCACGAGATATGTGTACGGTTACTAAGATTTATGAAAGATGATTTCGTACACGAGAAAAGTGTACTGTATTTAAAAGATATCGCATGTACATTACAGGTGGGTATAGGATTCGGGCCCATTTGTACCATGCAGGATTTAAATCTTGTGGTCTATCAAAATGATGAATTTTATTGTTTTATGATAAACCTATGAACACACCAACCTTTTGGTTGACACTTGAAAGCATGTTTATTCTCAGGTATGAAAGAAATCTTCCGCTGTGCATTTGCTCATTTTAAAGACATTATTTGGAGTCGATCATCGCAATGGGACCAGATGTTGGTGACTTCGTCCAGATGGATTAGGACGGGGTATGACAGATAAAATGGAGAAGTTGGCGCGATTATACTTGAAAGAAGTTGTCTCCAGACATGGAATACCAATCTCTATTATCTCTGATAGGGATGGCAGATTTGTTTCAAGGTGGCAGACATTACAGCAAGCATTAGAAACTCGCCTAGACATGAGTAACTTCCTATCATCCACAAACTGATGGGCAAAGTGAGAGGACTATACAAACTCTTGAAGACATGCTACGAGCATGTGTTATTGACTTTGTAAATAGCTGGGATCGACACCTACTGTAGTGACCCGAACTTTTCCATGTTTATATATATTAAATGAAATTGTTATTTACATGATTAAGTGTTTCCAACATGTTAAGCAATCAAACTTGTTAAGACTTGATTAATTGAAATAGGTTTCATATAGACAATTGACCACCCAAGTTGACCGGTGATTCACGAACGTTAAAACTTGTAAAAACTATATGATGACATATATATGGATATATATATAGTTAACATGATATTATGATAAGTAAACATATCATTAAGTATATTAACAATGAACTACATATGTAAAAGCAAGACAACTAACTTAATGATTTTGAAACGAGACATATATGTAACGATTATCGTTGTAACGACATTTAATGTATATATATCATATTAAGAGATATTCATACATCATATTATCATGATAATATAATAATTTAAAATCTCATTTGATATTATAAACATTGGGTTAACAACATTTAACAAGATCGTTAACCTAAAGGTTCCAAAACAACACTTACATGTAACGACTAACGATGACTTAACGACTCAGTTAAAATGTATATACATGTACTGTTTTAATATGTATTCATACACTTTTGAAAGACTTCAAGACACTTATCAAAATACTTCTACTTAACAAAAATGCTTACAATTACATCCTCGTTCAGTTTCATCAACAATTCTACTCGTATGCACCCGTATTCGTACTCGTACAATACACAGCTTTTAGATGTATGTACTATTGCTATATACACTCCAATGATCAGCTCTTAGCAGCCCATGTGAGTCACCTAACACATGTGGGAACCATCATTTGGAAACTAGCATGAAATATCTCATAAAATTACAAAAATATGAGTAATCATTCATGACTTATTTACATGAAAACAAAATTACATATCCTTTATATCTAATCCATACACCAACGACCAAAAATACCTACAAACACTTTCATTCTTCAATTTTCTTCATCTAATTGATCTCTCTCAAGTTCTATCTTCAAGTTCTAAGTGTTCTTCATAAATTCTACAAGTTCTAGTTTCATAAAATCAAGAATACATCCAAGTTTGCTAGCTTACTTCCAATCTTGTAGAGCGATCATCCAACCTCAAGAAATCTTTCTTATTTATAGTAAGATATCTTTCTAATACAAGGTAATACTCATATTCAAACTTTGATTCAATTTCTATAACTATAACAATCTTATTTCGAGTGGAAATCTTACTTGAACACGTTTTTCGTGTCATGATTCTGCTTCAAGAACTTTCAAGCCATCCAAGGATCCTTTGAAGCTAGATCCATTTTTCTCATTTCTAGTAGATTTATCCAGAAAACTTGAGGTAGTAATGATATTCATAACATCATTCGATTCATACATATAAAGCTATCTTATTCGAAGGTTTAAACTTGTAATCACTAGAACATAGTTTAGTTAATTCTAAACTTGTTCGCAAACAAAAGTTAATCCTTCTAACTTGACTTTTAAAATCAACTAAACACATGTTCTATATCTATATGATATGCTAACTTAATGATTTAAAACCTGGAAACATGAAGAACACTGTAAAACCGGACATACGCCGTCGTAGTAACACCGCGGGCTGTTTTGGGTTAGTTAATTAAAAACTATGATAAACTTTGATTTAAAAGTTGCTCTTCTGGAAAAATGATTTTTCTTATGAACATGAAACTATATCCAAAAATCATGGTTAAACTCAAAGTGAAAGTTTGTTTTCTAAAATGGTCATCTAGACGTCGTTCTTTCGACTGAAATGACTACCTTTACAAAAACGACTTGTAACTTATATTTCTGACTATAAACCTATACTTTTTCTATTTTGATTCATAAAAGAGAGTTCAATATGAAACCATATCAATTTTATTCACTCAAAACGGATTTAAAATGAAGAAGTTATGGGTAAAACAAGATTGGATAATTTTTCTTGTTGTAGCAACGTGAAAATTGGTAACAAATCTATATTAATCATATCCTAGCTAACTTATATTGTATTATACATGTATTCTAATATATTATGTAATCTTGGGATACCATAGACACGTATGCAAATGTTTTGACATATCATATCGACCCATGTGTATATATTATTTGGAACAACCATAGACACTCTATATGCAGTAATGTGGGAGTTAGCTATACAGGGTTGAGGTTGATTCCAAAAATATATATACTTTGAGTTGTGATCTAGCTTGAGACGTGTATACACTGGGTAGTGGATTGATTCAAGATTATCAATTTTTTTTATGTACATCTAACTTTGGACAACTAGTTGTAGGTTACGAACGAGGACAGCTGACTTAATGAACTTAAAACATCAAAATGTATTAAAAGTGTTGTAAATATATTTTGAACATACTTTGATATATATGTACATATTTGTTATAGGTTCGTGAATCGACCAGTGGCCAAGTCTTACTTCCCGACGAAGTAAAAATCTGTGAAAGTGAGTTATAGTCCCACTTTTAAAATCTAATATTTTTGGCATGAGAATACATGCAGGTTTTATAAATGATTTACAAAATAGACACAAGTACGTGAAACTACATTCTATGGTTGAATTATCGAAATCGAATATGCCCCTTTTTATTAAGTCTGGTAATCTAAGAATTAGGGAACAGACACCCTAATTGACGCGAATCCTAAAGATAGATCTATTGAGCCTAACAAACCCCATCCAAAGTACCGGATGCTTTAGTACTTCGAAATTTATATCATATCCGAAGGGTGTCCCAGAATGATGGGGATATTCTTATATATGCATCTTGTTAATGTCGGTTACCAGGTGTTCACCATATGAATGATTTTCTTCTCTATGTATGGGATGTATATTGAAATATGAAATCTTGTGGTCTATTGTTACGATTTGATATATATAGGTTAAACCTATAACTCACCAACATTTTTTTGTTGACGTTTTAAGCATATTTATTCTCAGGTGATTATTAAGAGCTTCCGCTGTCGCATACTTAAATAAGGACAAGATTTGGAGTCCATGCTTGTATGATATTGTGTAAAAACTGCATTCAAGAAACTTATTTCGTTGTAACATATTTGTTTTGTAAACCATTATGTAATAGTCGTGTGTAAACAGGATATTTTAGATTATCATTATTTGATAATCTACGTAAAGCTTTTTAAACCTTTATTGATGAAATAAAGGTTATGGTTTGTTTTAAAATGAATGCAGTCTTTGAAAAACGTCTCATATAGAGGTCAAAACCTCGCAACGAAATCAATTAATATGGAACGTTTTTAATCAATAAGAACGGGACATTTCTGTTGGTATCCGAGCGTTGGTCTTAGAGAACCAGAATTTTGCATTAGTTTATCTTATCGAGTTTGTTAGGATGCATTAGTGAGTCTGGACTTCGACCGTGTTTACTTGAAAAATGATTGCTTAACAAATTTTGTTGGAAACTATATATTTTTAACATGTGAATATTATGTGATATATTAATCTCTTAACGCGTTTGATATTATGTGATAGATGTCTACCTCTAGAACAAGTCCCATTGACTCACCTAATAATAATGAAGAGTCAAATGTAAATTGGAATGATTCATGGACTGATTCACAAGTTCCCGAAGAGGAACCGGAAGAAGAGTCGGAACCGGAAGAAGAATCGGAACCGGAAGAAGAATCGGAACCGGAAGAAGAAATAGAACCAGTGGGGGAAATAATAAAACGGTTAAGTAGAAGAAAATCCTCAACCAACCGACCAAAGTTAATTATGGTCAATGGTGTTTCCGCCAAGGAATCAAAGTATTGGGAGGATTACCAATTCTCCGATGAATCGGATCCCGACAAGGATTCCGATGATGTTATAGAAATTACCCCAACACAATTTAATAAGGCAAAAGAGAACAATAAGGGAAAGGGCATAAAAATAGAGAAATTTGATTCCAAACCCGATGAAATTTATATGTATCGTCAACACCCGTATTTCTTAAGTTGTGACAATAACCCGGGAACCTCTAAACCACCAGGTTTTTCTAAACCAATGTGGAAAACGACGGCTCGTATTAGGAGAACATCATATATCCCTAGAAACTTGGCAAAATGAACCAAAATCGAAGAAGAAGAAACGAGCAAGTCGGAATAAGATAGTTGTATTCGTGTGGTGTAATATATGTAATATAGTGTGCTTATACTTTATGATATATGTAAAAATTGCTTGTATTAATAAGTATTTTTTTATGAATCTAACTCTTGTCTATTTTACAGTATAAAAACACAAAATGGATAGACAACCCAATATTTTAAGAGACCTACCCGGAGACATGATTGATGAAATCTTGTCTAGAGTCGGTCAGAATTCCTCGGCACAACTATTTAAGGCGAGATCAGTTTGTAAGACATTCGAAGAACGTTCCAAGAATGCCTTGTTTTATAAAAGGCTTTCGTTCGAAAGATGGGGGATATCACATTGGGAAATCCATAAGTTACGATGTGTTTACTTTGATGCATATATTGCGGGGAACCCAAATGCTATTTTACGCAATGGGTTAAGAAATTATTTTGACTCAATATATCCGAATATAGGACTTCGTGATTTAGAAAAAGCGGCTAACATGTAACATAAAGAAGCATGTTATGCTTACAGGTTAGTAATGTTCGCTTCTCACCAAAGTGAGAACAAGAACATCGGGCTACAACTATTAAACAAAACGTTCCCACAAGTGACGGAGTCGGTAATTGGGGTAAGAAATGAGGTTTTTAGGTTATTACGAGACTGTTAGTCATTACATAACCTTCATCCTTTTGACAACGTTACAACACATTGTCTTACTATCGATCACAACAGTTATGTTCCACAAAACCAAGGATGGGAAGTGGTATTAGTAAAACCAGAATGCATGACTTGTTTCTGGACGTATGAATTACGTGTCTTTATTGCCTTTGCTGAACGCCTTATTTATTAACTAGAATTATCTTTGCAACTACTTTGTATCAAAGTTTTTATGTGCTATATTTCATGCTATATGTAAAATAGCGGTATTGTAAGTTTGCAAGTTATTGTATAAAGGCTTGAATATGATATTTTTGTTTTGTTTTGTTTTTGTGATTAGTTTTTCATATAGAATTTTAGTAGTTGAAATGGTATGTTAGCTACTAAGTATGAACTTAACGGGTAGGTACTACCCGAATTAAAGAGTATAAAACGCTAATATGAAGAAAGAGCTTTTATAAATAAGTTCATATTACGCTACGAAATACTATTGACTACTCTTGATATTCTATATGATTAACTCGTTTCATTTGACTATTTTAAAGGAAATGGCACCGACTACTCGACACACTTTGAATATGAGCGAAGAGAAATTTCGTGCCTTTCTTGCTTCAAACATAGCCGCAGTACAGGCTGCGCTACATACCAACAATAACCTTGGATCTAACAGTACAGGAAATCGTGTAGGATGCACCTACAAAGAATTCACTGCCTGCAAACCTTTGGAATTTGATGGAACCGAAGGACTGATCGGATTGAAACGGTGGACCGAGAAGGTCGAATCGGTGTTTGCCATAAGTAAGTGTACTGAAGAGGAAAAAGTGAAGTACGCTACGCATACCTTCATAGGTTCTGCGTTAACATGGTGGAATACCTATCTAGAGCAAGTGGGACAAGATGATGCTTACGCACTACCGTGGTCAGCATTCAAGCACTTGATGAACGAGAAGTACCGTCCCAGAACCGAGGTCAATAAGCTCAAGACAGAACTTAGAGGGTTACGAACCCAAGGATTTGATATTACCACGTACGAAAGACGATTCACAGAATTGTGCCTATTGCGTCCGAGAGCATTTGAAGATGAGGAAGAGAAGATTGACGCGTTTGTGAAAGGATTACCGGAAAGAATCCAAGAAGATATAAGTTCACACGAGCCCGCCTCCATACAACAGGCATGTAGAATGGCTCACAAACTAGTGAACCAGATTGAAGAAAGAATTAAAGAATAGACTGCTGAAGAGGCCAATGTGAAGCAAGTCAAAAGAAAGTGGGAGGAAAACGGTGATAAGAATCACCAATACAACAACAACAGCAATTACAACAATAATCGCAACAACTATCCCAACAATCGTAACATCAATCGCAACTACAACAAACGGCCCAACAACAATAACAACAACAATAACAATAACAACAACAGCAACTACAACAATCATCCCAACAACAATAATAACCGCAACAACAACAACAATCAGAAGCAGCTATGCCAAAGGTGTGAAAAGAATCACTCGGGGTTCTGCACCAAATTTTGCAACAAGTGTAAAAGAAATGGTCATAGCACGGCGAAGTGTGAGGTCTACGGACTAGGGGTTAACAGAACGAAAGGAACAAATGGTGTCGGAACGAGTAATGGCGGAGCAAGTAGTGTCGGAGCAAGTTATGCCAATGTAGTTTGTTATAAATGTGGAAAACCGGGCCACATTATTAGAAATTGCCCGAACCAGGAGAACACGAATGGACAAGGCCGTGGAAGAGTTTTCAATATTAATGCGGCAGAGGCACTGGAAGACCCGGAGCTTGTTACGGGTACATTTCTTATTGACAATAAATCTGCTTACGTTTTATTTGATTCGGGTGCGGATAGAAGCTATATGAGTAGAGATTTTTGTGCTAAATTAAGTTGTCCATTGACGCCTTTGGATAGTAAATTTTTACTCGAATTAGCAAATGGTAAATTAATTTCAGCAGATAATATATGTCGGAATCGAGAAATTAAACTGGTTAGCGAAACATTTAAGATTGATTTGATACCAGTAGAGTTAGGGAGTTTTGATGTGATAATCGGTATGGACTGGTTGAAAGAAGTGAAAGCAGAGATCGTTTGTTACAAAAATGCAATTCGCATTATACGAGAAAAAGGAAAACCCTTAATGGTGTACGGAGAAAAGGGCAACACGAAGCTACATCTTATTAGTAATTTGAAGGCACAAAAGCTAATAAGAAAAGGTTGCTATGCTGTTCTAGCATACGTCGAGAAAGTACAAACTGAAGAAAAGAGCATCAATGATGTTCTCGTCGCAAAAGAATTTCCCGATGTATTTCTGAAAGAATTACCGGGATTACCCCCACATCGATCCGTTGAATTTCAAATAGATCTTGTACCAGGAGCTGCACCAATAGCTCGTGCTCCTTACAGACTCGCACCCAGTGAGATGAAAGAACTGCAAAGCCAATTACAAGAACTTTTAGAGCGTGGTTTCATTCGACCAAGCACATCACCGTGGGGAGCTCCTGTTTTGTTTGTCAAGAAGAAAGATGGTACATTCAGGTTGTGTATCGACTACCGAGAGTTGAACAAACTTACCATCAAGAACCGCTACCCACTACCGAGAATCGACGACTTATTTGATCAACTACAAGGCTCGTCTGTTTATTCAAAGATTGACTTACGTTCCGGGTATCATCAAATGCGGGTGAAAGAAGATGATATTCCAAAGACTGCTTTCAGAACACGTTACGGTCATTACGAGTTTATAGTCATGCCGTTTGGTTTAACTAATGCACCAGCTGTGTTCATGGACCTTATGAACCGAGTGTGTGGACCATACCTTGACAAGTTTGTCATTGTTTTCATTGATGACATACTTATTTACTCAAAAAATGACCAAGAATACGGTGAACATTTGAGAAAGGTATTAGAAGTATTGAGGAAGGAAGAATTGTACGCTAAGTTTTCAAAGTGTGCATTTTGGTTGGAAGAAGTTCAATTCCTCGGTCACATAGTGAACAAAGAAGGTATTAAGGTGAATCCGGCAAAGATAGAAACTGTTGAAAAGTGGGAAACCCCGAAAACTTCGAAACACATACGCCAGTTTTTAGGACTAGCTGGTTACTACAGAAGGTTCATCCAAGACTTTTCCAGAATAGCAAAACCCTTGACTGCATTAACGCATAAAGGGAAGAAATTTGAATGGAAGGATGAACAAGAGAAAGCATTCCAGTTATTGAAGAAAAAGCTAACTACGGCACCTATATTGTCATTGCCTGAAGGGAATGATGATTTTGTGATTTATTGTGACGCATCAAAGCAAGGTCTCGGTTGTGTATTAATGCAACGAACGAAGGTGATTGCTTATGCGTATAGACAATTGAAGATTCACGAACAAAATTATACGACGCATGATTTGGAATTAGGTGTGGTTGTTTTTGCATTAAAGACTTGGAGGAACTACTTATATGGGGTCAAAAGGATTATATATACCGACCATAAAAGTCTTCAACACATATTTAATCAGAAACAACTGAATATGAGGCAGCGTAGGTGGATTGAATTGTTGAATGATTACGACTTTGAGATTCGTTACCACCCGGGGAAGGCAAATGTGGTAGCCGACGCCTTGAGCAGGAAGGACAGAGAAACCATTCAAGTAAAATCTATGAATATAATGATTCACAATAACCTTACTACTCAAATAAAGGAGGCGCAACAAGGAGTTTTAAAAGAGGGAAATTTAAAGGATGAAATACCCAAAGGATCGGAGAAGCATCTTAATATTCGGGAAGATGGAACCCGGTATAGGGCTGAAAGGATTTGGGTACCAAAATTTGGAGATATGAGAGAAATGGTACTTAGAGAAGCTCATAAAACCAGATACTCAATACATCCTGGAACGGGGAAGATGTACAAGGATCTCAAGAAACATTTTTGGTGGCCGAGTATAAAAGCCGATGTTGCTAAATACGTACGAGAATGGCTGAGCATCAGAAACCATCAGGTCTACTTCAACAACCCGAAATCCCGGAATGGAAATGGGAAAACATTACCATAGATTTCATCACTAAATTGCCAAGGACTGCAAGTGGTTTTGATACTATTTGGGTAATAGTTGATCATCTCACCAAATCAGCACACTTCCTGCCAATAAGAGAAGATGACAAGATGGAGAAGTTAGCACGACTGTATTTGAAGGAAGTCGTCTCCAGACATGGAATACCAATCTCTATTATCTCTGATAGGGATGGCAGATTTATTTCAAGATTCTGGCAGACATTACAGCAAGCATTAGGAACTCGTCTAGACATGAGTACTGCCTATCATCCACAAACTGATGGGCAAAGCAAAAGGACGATACAAATGCTTGAAGACATGCTACGAGCATGTGTTATTGATTTCGGAAACAGTTGGGATCGACATCTACCGTTAGCAGAATTTTCCTACAACAACAGCTACCATTCAAGCATTGAGATGGCGCCATTTGAAGCACTTTATGGTAGATAGTGTAGGTCTCCAATTTGTTGGAGTGAAGTGGAGGATAGACAGATTACGGGTTCGGAGATAATACAAGAAACTACCGAGAAGATCATCCAAATTCAACAACGGTTGAAAACCGCCAAAAGTCGACAAAAGAGCTACGCCGACATTAAAAGAAAAGATATAGAATTTGAAATTGGAGAGATGGTCATGCTTAAGGTTGCACCTTGGAAAGGCGTTGTTCGATTTGGTAAACGAGGTAAATTAAATCCAAGGTATATTGGACCATTCAAGATTATTGATCGTGTCGGACCAGTAGCTTACCTACTTGAGTTACCTCAACAACTCGCAGCTGTACATAACACTTTCCACGTCTCGAATTTAAAGAAATGTTTTGCTAAAGAAGATCTCACTATTCCGTTAGACGAAATCCAAATCAACAAAAAACTTCAATTCATCGAAGAACCCGTCCAAATAATGGATCGTGAGGTTAAAAGACTTAAACAAAATAAGATACCAATTGTTAAGGTTCGATGGAATGCTCGTAGAGGACCCGAGTTCACTGGGAACGATAAGATCAGATGAAGAAGAAATACCCGCACTTATTTCCAGAGGATACGTCAACACCTCCAACTGCTTAAAATTTCGGGACAAAATTTATTTAACGGGTAGGTCCTGTAGTGACCCGAACTTTTCCATGTTTATATATATTAAATGAAATTGTTATTTACATGATTAAGTGTTTCCAACATGTTAAGCAATCAAACTTATTAAGACTTGATTAATTGAAATAGGTTTCATATAGACAATTGACCACCCAAGTTGACCGGTGATTCACGAACGTTAAAACTTGTAAAAACTATATGATGACATATATATGGATATATATATAGTTAACATGATATTATGATAAGTAAACATATCATTAAGTATATTAACAATGAACTACATATGTAAAAGCAAGACTACTAACTTAATGATTTTGAAACGAGACATATATGTAACGATTATCGTTGTAACGACATTTAATGTATATATATCATATTAAGAGATATTCATACATCATATTATCATGATAATATAATAATTTAAAATCTTATTTGATATTATAAACATTGGGTTAACAACATTTAACAAGATCGTTAACCTAAAGGTTCCAAAACAACACTTACATGTAAAGACTAACGATGACTTAACATCTCAGTTAAAATGTATATACATGTAGTGTTTTAATATGTATTCATACACTTTTGAAAGACTTCAAGAGACTTATCAAAATACTTCTACTTAACAAAAATGCTTACAATTACATCCTCGTTCAGTTTCATCAACAATTCTACTCGTATGCACCCGTATTCGTACTCGTACAATACACAGCTTTTAGATGTATGTACTATTGGTATATACACTCCAATTATCAGCTTTTAGCAGCCCATGTGTGTAGTGACCCGAAATTTTCCATGTTTATATATATTAATTGAGATTGATATTTACATGATTAAATGTTTCCAACATGTTAAGCAATCAAACTTGTTAAGACTTGATTAATTGAAATATGTTTCATATAGACAATTGACCACCCAAGTTGACCGGTGATTCACGAACGTTAAAACTTGTAAAAACTATACGATGACATATATATGGTTATATATATAGTTAACATGTTTTTATTATAAGTATGTATCTCATTAGGTATTTTAACAATGAGTTATATACATAAAAATGAGACTATTAATTTAAGAAACTCGAAAACGATATATATAACGATTATCGTTATAACAACGTCTTACTAGGTACATATGAATCATATTAAGATATTGATACACTTGGTTAATTATGTTAAATGATAAGTAAATATATTATTAAGTGTATTAACAATGAAATACATATGTAAAAATAAGACTACTAACTTAATGATTTCGAAACGAGACATATATGTAACGATTATCGTTGTAACGACATTTAACTGTATATACATCATACTGAGATATATTATATATCATAATATCATGATAATATAACAATTTAATATCTCATTTGTTATAATAAACAATGGGTTAACAACATTCAACAAGATCGTTAACCTAAAGGTTTCAAAACAACATTTACATGTAACGACTAACGATGACTTAACGACTCAGTTAAAATGTATATACATGTAGTGTTTTAATATGTATTCATACACGTTTGAAAGACTTCAAGACACTTATCAAAATACTTCTACTTAACAAAAATGCTTACAATTACATCCTAGTTCAGTTTCATCAACAATTCTACTCGTATGCACCCGTATTCGTACTCGTACAATACACAGCTTTTAGATGTATGTACTATTGGTATATACACTCCAATGATCAGCTCTTAGCAGCCCATGTGAGTCACCTAACACATGTGGGAACCATCATTTGGCAACTAGCATGAAATATCTCATAAAATTACAAAAATATGAGTAATCATTCATGACTTATTTACATGAAAACAAAATTACATATCCTTTATATCTAATCCATACACCAACGACCAAAAACACCTACAAACACTTTCATTCTTCAATTTTCTTCATCTAATTGATCTCTCTCAAGTTCTATCTTCAAGTTCTAAGTGTTCTTCATAAATTCCAAAAGTTCTAGTTTCATAAAATCAAGAATACTTTCAAGTTTGCTAGCTCACTTCCAATCTTGTAAGGTGATCATCCAACCTCAAGAAATCTTTGTTTCTTACAGTAGGTTATCATTCTAATACAAGGTAATAATCATATTCAAACTTTGGTTCAATTTCTATAACTATAACAATCTTATTTCAAGTGATGATCTTACTTGAACTTGTTTTCGTGTCATGATTCTGCTTCAAGAACTTCGAGCCATCCAAGGATCCATTGAAGCTAGATCCACTTTTCTATTTTCCAGTAGGTTTATCCAAGGAACTTAAGGTAGTAATGATGTTCATAACATCATTCGATTCATACATATAAAGCTATCTTATTCGAAGGTTTAAACTTGTAATCACTAGAACATAGTTTAGTTAATTCTAAACTTGTTCGCAAATAAAAGTTAATCCTTCTAACTTGACTTTTAAAATCAACTAAACACATGTTCTATATCTATATGATATGCTAACTTAATGATTTAAAACCTGGAAACACGAAAAACACCGTAAAACCGGACTTACGCCGTCGTAGTAACACCGCGGGCTGTTTTGGGTTAGTTAATTAAAAACTATGATAAACTTTGATTTAAAAGTTGTTATTCTGGGAAAATGATTTTTATTATGAACATGAAACTATATCCAAAAATTATGGTTAAACTCAAAGTGGAAGTATGTTTTCTAAAATGGTCATCTAGACGTCGTTCTTTCGACTGAAATGACTACCTTTACAAAAACGACTTGTAACTTATTTTTCCGACTATAAACCTATACTTTTTCTGTTTAGATTCATAAAATATAGTTCAATATGAAACCATAGCAATTTGATTCACTCAAAACGGATTTAAAATGAAGAAGTTATGGGTAAAACAAGATTGGATAATTTTTCTCATTTTAGCTACGTGAAAATTGGTAACAAATCTATTCCAACCATAACTTAATCAACTTGTATTGTATATTATGTAATCTTGAGATACCATAGACACGTATACAATGTTTCGACCTATCATGTCGACACATCTATATATATTTCGGAACAACCATAGACACTCTATATGTGAATGTTGGAGTTAGCTATACAGGGTTGAGGTTGATTCCAAAATATATATAGTTTGAGTTGTGATCAATACTGAGATACGTATACACTGGGTCGTGGATTGATTCAAGATAATATTTATCGATTTATTTCTGTACATCTAACTGTGGACAACTAGTTGTAGGTTACTAACGAGGACAGCTGACTTAATAAACTTAAAACATCAAAATATATTAAAAGTGTTGTAAATATATTTTGAACATACTTTGATATATATGTATATATTGTTATAGGTTCGTGAATCAACCAGTGGCCAAGTCTTACTTCCCGACGAAGTAAAAATCTGTGAAAGTGAGTTATAGTCCCACTTTTAAAATCTAATATTTTTGGGATGAGAATACATGCAGGTTTTATAAATGATTTACAAAATAGACACAAGTACGTGAAACTACATTCTATGGTTGAATTATCGAAATCGAATATGCCCCTTTTTATTAAGTCTGGTAATCTAAGAATTAGGGAACAGACACCCTAATTGACGCGAATCCTAAAGATAGATCTATTGGGCCTAACAAACCCCATCCAAAGTACCGGATGCTTTAGTACTTCGAAATTTATATCATATCCGAAGGGTGTCCCGGAATGATGGGGATATTCTTATATATGCATCCTGTTATTGTCGGTTACCAGGTGTTCACCATATGAATGATTTTTATCTCTATGTATGGGATGTGTATTGAAATATGAAATCTTGTGGTCTATTGTTACGATTTGATATATATAGGTTAAACCTATAACTCACCAACATTCTTGTTGACGTTTAAAGCATGTTTATTCTCAGGTGAATATTAAGAGCTTCCGCTGTTGCATACTAAAATAAGGACAAGATTTGGAGTCCATGTTTGTATGATATTGTGTAAAAACTGCATTCAAGAAACTGATTTCGATGTAACATATTTGTATTGTAAACCATTATGTAATGATCGTGTGTAAACAGGATATTTTAGATTATCATTATTTGATAATCTACGTAAAGCTTTTTAAACCTTTATTTATGAAATAAAGGTTATGGTTTGTTTTAAAAATGAATGCAGTCTTTGAAAAACGTCTCATATAGAGGTCAAAACCTCGCAACGAAATCAATTAATATGGAACGTTTTTAATCAATAAGAACGGGACATTTCAGTTGGTATCCGAGCGTTGGTCTTAGAGAACCAGAATTTTGCATTAGTGTGTCTTATCGAGTTTGTTAGGATGCATTAGTGAGTCTGGACTTCGACCGTGTTTACTTGAAAAATGATTGCTTAACAAATTTTGTTGGAAACTATATATTTTTAACATATGAATATTATGTGATATATTAATCTCTTAACGTGTTTGATATTATGTGATAGATGTCTACCTCTAGAACAAGTCCCATTGACTCACCTAATAATAATGAAGAGTCAAATGTAAATTGGAATGATTTGTGGACTGATTCACAAGTTCCCGAAGAGGAACCGGAAGAAGAGTCGGAACCGGAAGAAGAATCGGAACCGGAAGAAGAATCGGAACCGGATGAAGAAATAGAACCGGTGGGGGAAATAATAAAACGGTTAAGTAAAAGAAAATCCTCAACCAACCGACCAAAGTTAATTATGGTCAATGGTGTTTCCGCCAAGGAAGCAAAATATTGGGAGGATTACCAATTCTCCGATGAATCGGATTTCGACGAGAATTCCGATGATGTTATAGAAATTACCCCAACTGAATTTAAAAAGGCAAAAGAAAATAATAAGGGAAAGGGCATAAAAATAGAGAAATCTAATTCCAACCCCGATGAACTTTATATGTATCGTCAACCCCAGAAGTCCTTAAGTTGTAACAATGACCCGGGAACCTCTAAACCACCAGGTTTTTCTAAACCAATGTGGACAACGACGGCTCGTATTAGGGGAACATCATATATCCCTAGAAACTTGGCAAAACGAACCAAAACCGAAGAAGAAGAAACGAGCGAGTCGGAATAAGATAGTTGTATTCTTGTGGTGTAATATATGTAATATAGTGTTCTTATGCTTTATGATATATGTAAAAATTGCTTGTATTAATAAGTATTTTTTTTATGAATCTAACTCTTGTCTATTTTACAGTTTAAAAACACAAAATGGATAGACAACCCAATATTTTAAGAGACCTACCCGGAGACATGATTGATGAAATCTTGTCTAGAGTCGGCCAGAATTCTTCGGCACAACTATTTAAGGCGAGATCAGTTTGTAAGACATTTGAAGAACGTTCCAAGAATGTCTTGGTTTATAAGAGACTTTCGTTTGAAAGATGGGGGATATCACATTGGGAAACCCATAAGTTACGATGTGTTTACTTTGACGCATATATTGCGGGGAACCCAAATGCTATTTTACGCAACGGGTTAAGAAATTATTTTGACTCAATATATCCGAATATTGGACTTCGTGATTTAGAAAAAGCGGCTAACATGCAACATAAAGAAGCATGTTATGCTTACGGATTAGTAATGTTCGCTTCTCACCAAAGTGAGAACAAAAACATCGGGCTACAACTATTAAACAAAACGTTTCCACAAGTGACGGAGTCGGTAATTGGGGTAAGAAATGAGGTTTTTAGATTATTACGGGACTGTTGGACATTACGTAACCCTCGTCCCTTTGATGACGTTACAACACGCTGTCTTATCAACGGCCATAACGGTTATGTTGCACAAGACCAAGGATGGGAAGCAGTCCTAGTAAAACCAGAATGCATGACTTGTTTCTGGACGTATGAATTACGTGTCTTTATTGCCTTTGCTGAACGACTTGTGTACTAGCTAGAATTGTCTTCACAACTATCTTGTATCAAAGTTATTGTGTGCTATATTTCATGCTTTATGTAAAATAAGCGGTATTGTAAGTTTGTAAAATATTGTATAAAAGTTTGAACGCGAAATATTATTATAATTAGTTTTTCATATAGAATTGTAGTAGTTGAATTGTATATTAGCTACTAAGTATGAACTTAACGGGTAGGTACTACCCGAATTTAAACTTATAAAACGCTAATATGAAGAAAAAGCTTTTATAAATGAGTTCATATTATGCTACGAAATACTATTAACTACTCTTAATATTCTGTATGATTAACTTGTTCCATTTAACTATTTTGAAGGAAATGGCACCGACTACTCGACACACCGTGAATATGAATGAAGAGGAATTCCGTACTTTTCTAGCTTCAAACATAGCCGCAGTACAGGCTGCGCTACATACCAACAATAACCTTGGATCTAGCAGTACAGGAAATCGTGTAGGATGCACCTACAAAGAATTCATTGCCTGCAAACCTTTGGAATTTGATGGAACCGAAGGACCGATCGGATTGAAACGGTGGACCGAGAAGGTTGAATCGGTGTTTGCCATAAGTAAGTGTACTGAAGAGGACAAAGTGAAGTACGCTACGCATACCTTCACAGGTTCTGCGTTAACATGGTGGAATACCTATCTAGAGCAAGTGGGACAAGATGATGCGTACGCACTACCGTGGTCAGCATTCAAGCACTTGATGAACGAGAAGTACCGTCCCAGAACCGAGGTCAATAAGCTCAAGACAGAACTTAGAGGGTTACGAACCCAAGGATTTGATATTACCACGTACGAAAGACGATTCACAGAATTGTGCCTATTGTGTCCGGGAGCATTCGAAGATGAGGAAGAGAAGATCGACGCGTTTGTGAAAGGATTACCGGAAAGAATCCAAGAAGATATAAGTTCACACGAGCCCGCCTCCATACAACATGCATGTAGAATGGCTCACAAACTAGTGAACCAGATTGAAGAAAGAATTAAAGAACAGACTGCTGAAGAGGCCAATGTGAAGCAAGTCAAAAGAAAGTGGGAGGAAAACGGTGATAAGAATCACCAATACAACAACAACAGCAATTACAACAATAATCGCAACAATTATCCCAACAATCGCAACATCAATCGCAACTACAACAAACGGCCCAACAACAACAACAACAACAGCAACTACAACAATCATCCCAACAACAATAATAACCGCAACAACAACAACAACAATCAGAAGCAGCTATGCCAAAGGTGTGAAAAGAATCACTCGGGGTTCTGCACCAAATTTTGCAACAAGTGTAAAAGAAATGGTCATAGCGCGGCGAAGTGTGAGGTCTACGGACCAGGGGTTAATAGAACGAAAGGAACAAATGGTGTCGGAACGAGTAATGGCGGAGCAAGTAGTGTCGGAGCAAGTTATGCCAATGTAGTTTGTTATAAATGTGGAAAACCAGGCCACATTATTAGAAATTGCCCGAACCAGGAGAACACGAATGGACAAGGCCGTGGAAGAGTTTTCAATATTAATGCGGTAGAGGCACAGGAAGACCCGGAGCTTGTTACGGGTACGTTTCTTATTGACAATAAATCTGCTTACGTTTTATTTGATTCGGGTGCGGATAGAAGCTATATGAGTAGAGATTTTTGTGCTAAATTAAGTTGTCCATTGACGCCTTTGGATAGTAAATTTTTACTCGAATTAGCAAATGGTAAATTAATTTCAGCAGATAATATATGTCGGAATCGAGAAATTAAACTGGTTAGCGAAACATTTAAGATTGATTTGATACCAGTAGAGTTAGGGAGTTTTGATGTGATAATCGGTATGGACTGGTTGAAAGAAGTGAAAGCGGAGATCGTTTGTTACAAAAATGCAATTCGCATTATACGAGAAAAAGGAAAACCCTTAATGGTGTACGGAGAAAAGGGCAACACGAAGCTACATCTTATTAGTAATTTGAAAGCACAAAAACTAATAAGAAAAGGTTGCTATGCTGTTCTAGCACACGTCGAGAAAGTACAAACTGAAGAAAAGAGCATCAATGATGTTCCCGTCGCAAAAGAATTTCCAGATGTATTTCCGAAAGAATTACCGGGATTACCCCCACATCGATCCGTTGAATTTCAAATAGATCTTGTACCAGGAGCTGCACCAATAGCTCGTGCTCCTTACAGACTCGCACCCAGCGAGATGAAAGAACTACAAAGCCAATTACAAGAACTTTTAGAGCGTGGTTTCATTCGACCAAGCACATCACCGTGGGGAGCTCCTGTTTTGTTTGTCAAGAAGAAAGATGGTACATTCAGGTTGTGTATCGACTACCGAGAGTTGAACAAACTTACCATCAAGAACCGCTACCCACTACCGAGAATCGATGACTTATTTGATCAACTACAAGGCTCGTCTGTTTATTCAAAGATTGACTTACGTTCCGGGTATCATCAAATGCGGGTGAAAGAAGATGATATTCCAAAGACTGCTTTCAGAACACGTTACGGTCATTACGAGTTTATGGTCATGCCGTTTGGTTTAACTAATGCACCAGCTGTGTTCATGGACCTTATGAACCGAGTGTGTGGACCATACCTTGACAAGTTTGTCATTGTTTTCATTGATGACATACTTATTTACTCAAAGAATGACCAAGAACACGGTGAACATTTGAGAAAGGTGTTAGAAGTATTGAGGAAGGAAGAATTGTACGCTAAGTTTTCAAAGTGTGCATTTTGGTTGGAAGAAGTTCAATTCCTCGGTCACATAGTGAACAAAGAAGGTATTAAGGTGGATCCGGCAAAGATAGAAACTGTTGAAAAGTGGGAAACCCCGAAAACTCCGAAACACATACGCCAGTTTTTAGGACTAGCTGGTTACTACAGAAGGTTCATCCAAGACTTTTCCAGAATAGCAAAACCCTTGACTGCATTAACGCATAAAGGGAAGAAATTTGAATGGAATGATGAACAAGAGAAAGCGTTTCAGTTATTGAAGAAAAAGCTAACTACGGCACCTATATTGTCATTGCCTGAAGGGAATGATGATTTTGTGATTTATTGTGATGCATCAAAGCAAGGTCTCGGTTGTGTATTAATGCAACGAACGAAGGTGATTGCTTATGCGTCTAGACAATTGAAGATTCACGAACAAAATTATACGACGCATGATTTGGAATTAGGCGCGGTTGTTTTTGCATTAAAGACTTGGAGGCACTACTTATATGGGGTCAAAAGTATTATATATACCGACCACAAAAGTCTTCAACACATATTTAATCAGAAACAACTGAATATGAGGCAGCGTAGGTGGATTGAATTATTGAATGATTACGACTTTGAGATTCGTTACCACCCGGGGAAGGCAAATGTGGTAGCCGATGCCTTGAGCAGGAAGGACAGAGAACCCATTCGAGTAAAATCTATGAATATAATGATTCATAATAACCTTACTACTCAAATAAAGGAGGCGCAACAAGGAGTTTTAAAAGAGGAAAATTTAAAGGATGAAATACCCAAAGGATCGGAGAAGCATCTTAATATTCGGGAAGACGGAACCCGGTATAGGGCTGAAAGGATTTGGGTACCAAAATTTGGAGATATGAGAGAAATGGTACTTAGAGAAGCTCATAAAACCAGATACTCAATACATCCTGGAACGGGGAAGATGTACAAGGATCTCAAGAAACATTTTTGGTGGCCGGGTATGAAAGCCGATGTTGCTAAATACGTAGGAGAATGTTTGACGTGTTCTAAGGTCAAAGCTGAGCATCAGAAACCATCAGGTCTACTTCAACAACCCGAAATCCCGGAATGGAAATGGGAAAACATTACCATGGATTTCATCACTAAATTGCCAAGGACTGCAAGTGGTTTTGATACTATTTGGGTAATAGTTGATCGTCTCACCAAATCAACACACTTCCTACCAATAAGAGAAGATGACAAGATGGAGAAGTTAGCACGACTGTATTTGAAGGAAGTCATCTCCAGACATGGAATACCAATCTCTATTATCTCTGATAGGGATGGCAGATTTATTTCAAGATTCTGGCAGACATTACAGCAAGCATTAGGAACTCGTCTAGACATGAGTACTGCCTATCATCCACAAACTGATGGGCAGAGCGAAAGGACGATACAAACGCTTGAAGACATGCTACGAGCATGTGTTATTGATTTCGGAAACAGTTGGGATCGCCATCTACCGTTAGCAGAATTTTCCTACAACAACAGCTACCATTCAAGCATTGAGATGGCGCCGTTTGAAGCACTTTATGGTAGAAAGTGCAGGTCTCCGATTTGTTGGAGTGAAGTGGGGGATAGACAGATTACGGGTCCGGAGATTATACAAGAAACTACCGAGAAGATCATCCAAATTCAACAACGGTTGAAAACCGCCCAAAGTCGACAAAAGAGCTACGAAAAGATATAGAATTTGAAATTGGAGAGATGGTCATGCTTAAAGTTGCACCTTGGAAAGGCGTTGTTCGATTTGGTAAACGAGGGAAATTAAATCCAAGGTATATTGGACCATTCAAGATTATTGATCGTGTCGGACCAGTAGCTTACAGACTTGAGTTACCTCAACAACTCGCGGCTGTACATAACACTTTCCACGTCTCGAATTTGAAGAAATGTTTTGCTAAAGAAGATCTCACTATTCCGTTAGATGAAATCCAAATCAACGAAAAACTTCAATTCATCGAAGAACCCGTCGAAATAATGGATCGTGAGGTTAAAAGACTTAAGCAAAACAAGATACCAATTGTTAAGGTTCGATGGAATGCTCGTAGAGGACCCGAGTTCACCTGGGAGCGTGAAGATCAGATGAAGAAGAAATACCCGCATCTATTTCCAGAAGATTCGTCAACACCTTCAACAGCTTAAAATTTCGGGACGAAATTTATTTAACGGGTAGGTACTGTAGTGACCCGAACTTTTCCATGTTTATATATATTAATTGAGATTGATATTTACATGATTAAATGTTTCCAACATGTTAAGCAATCAAACTTGTTAAGACTTGATTAATTGAAATATGTTTCATATAGACAATTGACCACCCAAGTTGACCGGTGATTCACGAACGTTAAAACTTGTAAAAACTATACGATGACATATATATGGTTATATATATAGTTAACATGTTTTTATTATAAGTATGTATCTCATTAGGTATTTTAACAATGAGTTATATACATAAAAATGAGACTATTAATTTAAGAAACTCGAAAACGATATATATAACGATTATCGTTATAACAACGTCTTACTAGGTACATATGAATCATATTAAGATATTGATACACTTGGTTAATTATGTTAAATGATAAGTAAATATATTATTAAGTGTATTAACAATGAAATACATATGTAAAAATAAGACTACTAACTTAATGATTTCGAAACGAGACATATATGTAACGATTATCGTTGTAACGACATTTAACTGTATATACATCATACTGAGATATATTATATATCATAATATCATGATAATATAACAATTTAATATCTCATTTGTTATAATAAACAATGGGTTAACAACATTCAACAAGATCGTTAACCTAAAGGTTTCAAAACAACATTTACATGTAACGACTAACGATGACTTAACGACTCAGTTAAAATGTATATACATGTAGTGTTTTAATATGTATTCATACACTTTTGAAAGACTTCAAGACACTTATCAAAATACTTCTACTTAACAAAAATGCTTACAATTACATCCTCGTTCAGTTTCATCAACAATTCTACTCGTATGCACCCGTATTCGTACTCGTACAATACACAGCTTTTAGATGTATGTACTATTGGTATATACACTCCAATGATCAGCTCTTAGCAGCCCATGTGAGTCACCTAACACATGTGGGAACCATCATTTGGCAACTAGCATGAAATATCTCATAAAATTACAAAAATATGAGTAATCATTCATGACTTATTTACATGAAAACAAAATTACATATCCTTTATATCTAATCCATACACCAACGACCAAAAACACCTACAAACACTTTCATTCTTCAATTTTCTTCATCTAATTGATCTCTCTCAAGTTCTATCTTCAAGTTCTAAGTGTTCTTCATAAATTCCAAAAGTTCTAGTTTCATAAAATCAAGAATACTTTCAAGTTTGCTAGCTCACTTCCAATCTTGTAAGGTGATCATCCAACCTCAAGAAATCTTTGTTTCTTACAGTAGGTTATCATTCTAATACAAGGTAATAATCATATTCAAACTTTGGTTCAATTTCTATAACTATAACAATCTTATTTCAAGTGATGATCTTACTTGAACTTGTTTTCGTGTCATGATTCTGCTTCAAGAACTTCGAGCCATCCAAGGATCCATTGAAGCTAGATCCACTTTTCTATTTTCCAGTAGGTTTATCCAAGGAACTTAAGGTAGTAATGATGTTCATAACATCATTCGATTCATACATATAAAGCTATCTTATTCGAAGGTTTAAACTTGTAATCACTAGAACATAGTTTTGTTAATTCTAAACTTGTTCGCAAATAAAAGTTAATCCTTCTAACTTGACTTTTAAAATCAACTAAACACATGTTCTATATCTATATGATATGCTAACTTAATGATTTAAAACCTGGAAACACGAAAAACACCGTAAAACCGGACTTACGCCGTCGTAGTAACACCGCGGGCTGTTTTGGGTTAGTTAATTAAAAACTATGATAAACTTTGATTTAAAAGTTGTTATTCTGGGAAAATGATTTTTATTATGAACATGAAACTATATCCAAAAATTATGGTTAAACTCAAAGTGGAAGTATGTTTTCTAAAATGGTCATCTAGACGTCGTTCTTTCGACTGAAATGACTACCTTTACAAAAACGACTTGTAACTTATTTTTCCGACTATAAACCTATACTTTTTCTGTTTAGATTCATAAAATATAGTTCAATATGAAACCATAGCAATTTGATTCACTCATAACGGATTTAAAATGAAGAAGTTATGGGTAAAACAAGATTGGATAATTTTTCTCATTTTAGCTACGTGAAAATTGGTAACAAATCTATTCCAACCATAACTTAATCAACTTGTATTGTATATTATGTAATCTTGAGATACCATAGACACGTATACAATGTTTCGACCTATCATGTCGACACATCTATATATATTTCGGAACAACCATAGACACTCTATATGTGAATGTTGGAGTTAGCTATACAGGGTTGAGGTTGATTCCAAAATATATATAGTTTGAGTTGTGATCAATACTGAGATACGTATACACTGGGTCGTGGATTGATTCAAGATAATATTTATCGATTTATTTCTGTACATCTAACTGTGGACAACTAGTTGTAGGTTACTAACGAGGACAGCTGACTTAATAAACTTAAAACATCAAAATATATTAAAAGTGTTGTAAATATATTTTGAACATACTTTGATATATATGTATATATTGTTATAGGTTCGTGAATCAACCAGTGGCCAAGTCTTACTTCCCGACGAAGTAAAAATCTGTGAAAGTGAGTTATAGTCCCACTTTTAAAATCTAATATTTTTGGGATGAGAATACATGCAGGTTTTATAAATGATTTACAAAATAGACACAAGTACGTGAAACTACATTCTATGGTTGAATTATCGAAATCGAATATGCCCCTTTTTATTAAGTCTGGTAATCTAAGAATTAGGGAACAGACACCCTAATTGACGCGAATCCTAAAGATAGATCTATTGGGCCTAACAAACCCCATCCAAAGTACCGGATGCTTTAGTACTTCGAAATTTATATCATATCCAAAGGGTGTCCCGGAATGATGGGGATATTCTTATATATGCATCTTGTTATTGTCGGTTACCAGGTGTTCACCATATGAATGATTTTTATCTCTATGTATGGGATGTGTATTGAAATATGAAATCTTGTGGTCTATTGTTACGATTTGATATATATAGGTTAAACCTATAACTCACCAACATTCTTGTTGACGTTTAAAGCATGTTTATTCTCAGGTGAATATTAAGAGCTTCCGCTGTTGCATACTAAAATAAGGACAAGATTTGGAGTCCATGTTTGTATGATATTGTGTAAAAACTGCATTCAAGAAACTGATTTCGATGTAACATATTTGTATTGTAAACCATTATGTAATGGTCGTGTGTAAACAGGATATTTTAGATTATCATTATTTGATAATCTACGTAAAGCTTTTTAAACCTTTATTTATGAAATAAAGGTTATGGTTTGTTTTAAAAATGAATGCAGTCTTTGAAAAACGTCTCATATAGAGGTCAAAACCTCGCAACGAAATCAATTAATATGGAACGTTTTTAATCAATAAGAATGGGACATTTCAATGTGAGTCACCTAACACATGTGTGAACCATCATTTGGCAACTAGCATGAAATATCTCATAAAATTACAAAAATATGAGTAATCATTCATGACTTATTTACATGAAAACAAAATTACATATCCTTTATATCTAATCCAAACACCAACGACCAAAAACACCTACAAACACTTTCATTCTTCAATTTTCTTCATCTAATTTATCTCTCTCAAGTTCTATCTTCAAGTTCTAAGTGTTCTTCATAAATTCTACAAGTTCTAGTTTCATAAAATCAAGAATACATCCAAGTTTGCTAGCTTACTTCCAATCTTGTAGAGCGATCATCCAACCTCAAGAAATCTTTCTTATTTATAGTAAGATATCTTTCTAATACAAGGTAATACTCATATTCAAACTTTGATTAAATTTCTATAACTATAACAATCTTATTTCGAGTGGAAATCTTACTAGAACATGTTTTTCGTGTCATGATTCTCCTTCAAGAACTTTCAAGCCATCCAAGGATCCTTTGAAGCTAGATCCATTTTTCTCATTTCTAGTAGCTTTATCCAGAAAACTTGAGGTAGTAATGATGTTCATAACATCATTCGATTCATACATATAAAGCTATCTTATTCGAAGGTTTAAACTTGTAATCACTAGAACATAGTTTAGTTAATTCTAAACTTGTTCGCAAACAAAAGTTAATCCTTCTAACTTGACTTTTAAAATCAACTAAACACATGTTCTATATCTATATGATATGCTAACTTAATGATTTAAAACCTGGAAACACGAAGAACACTGTAAAATCGGACATACGCCGTCGTAGTAACACCGCGGGCTGTTTTGGGTTAGTTAATTAAAAACTATGATAAACTTTGATTTAAAAGTTGCTCTTCTGGAAAAATGATTTTTCTTATGAACATGAAACTATATCCAAAAATCATGGTTAAACTCAAAGTGGAAGTTTGTTTTCTAAAATGGTCATCTAGGCGTCGTTCTTTCGACTGAAATGACTACCTTTACAAAAACGACTTGTAACTTATATTTCCGACTATAAACATATACTTTTTCTATTTAGATTCATAAAATAGAGTTCAATATGAAACCATAGCAATTTGATTCACTCAAAACGGATTTAAAATGAAGAAGTTATGGGTAAAACAAGATTGGATAATTTTTCTTGTTGTAGGAACGCGAAAATTGGTAACAAATCTATATTAATCATATCCTAGCTAACTTATATTGTATTATACATGTATTCTAATATATTATGTAATCTTGGGATACCATAGACACGTATGCAAATGTTTTGACGTATCATATCGACCCATGTGTATATATTATTTGGAACCACCATAGACACTCTATATGCAGTAATGTGGGAGTTAGCTATACAGGGTTGAGGTTGATTCCAAAAATATATATACTTTGAGTTGTGATCTAGCCTGAGACGTGTATACACTGGGTCGTGGATTGATTCAAGATAATATATATCATTTTTTTTTGTACATCTAACTTTGGACAACTAGTTGTAGGTTACTAACGAGGACAGCTGACTTAATGAACTTAAAACATCAAAATGTATTAAAAGTGTTGTAAATATATTTTGAACATACTTTGATATATATGTACATATTTGTTATAGGTTCGTGAATCGACCAGTGGCCAAGTCTTACTTCCCGACGAAGTAAAAATCTGTGAAAGTGAGTTATAGTCCCACTTTTAAAATCTAATATTTTTGGGATGAGAATACATGCAGGTTTTATAAATGATTTACAAAATAGACACAAGTGCGTGAAACTACATTCTATGGTTGAATTATCGAAATCGAATATGCCCCTTTTTATTAAGTCTGGTAATCTAAGAATTAGGGAACAGACACCCTAATTGACGCGAATCCTAAAGATAGATCTATTGGGCCTAACAAACCACATCCAAAGTACCGGATGCTTTAGTACTTCGAAATTTATATCATATCCGAAGGGTGTCCCGGAATGATGGGGATATTCTTATATATGCATCTTGTTAATGTCGGTTACCAGGTGTTCACCATAAGAATGATTTTTATCTCTATGTATGGGATGTATATTGAAATATGAAATCTTGTGGTCTATTGTTACGATTTGATATATATAGGTTAAACCTATAACTCACCAACATTTTTTTGTTGACGTTTTAAGCATGTTTATTCTCAGGTGATTATTAAGAGCTTCCGCTGTCGCATACTTAAATAAGGACAAGATTTGGAGTCCATGCTTGTATGATATTGTGTAAAAACTGCATTCAAGAAACTTATTTCGTTGTAACATATTTGTATTGTAAACCATTATGTAATAGTCGTGTGTAAACAGGATATTTTAGATTTTCATTATTTGATAATCTACGTAAAGCTTTTTAAACCTTTATTGATGAAATAAAGTTTATGGTTTGTTTTAAAATGAATGCAGTCTTTGAAAAATGTCTCATATAGAGGTCAAAACCTCGCAACGAAATCAATTAATATGGAACGTTTTTAATCAATAAGAACGGGACATTTCACCTACCGTTAGCAGAATTTTCCTACAACAACTGTTACCATTCGAGTATTGAGATAGCGTCGTTTGAAGCACTCTATGGTAGAAAGTGCAGGTCTCCGATTTGTTGGAGTGAAGTAGGGGATAGACAAATTACGGGTCCAGAGATAATTCAAGAAACTACCGAGAAGATCATTCAAATTCAACAACGGTTGAAAACCGCCCAAAGTCGACAAAAGAGTTACGCGGACATTAAAAGAAAAGACATAGAATTTGAAGTTGGAGAGATGGTCATGCTTAAGGTTTCACCTTGGAAAGGCATTGTTCGATTTGGTAAACAGGGGAAACTAAATCCAAGGTACATTGGACCATTCAAGATTATAGATCGTGTCGGACCAGTAGCTTATCGACTTGAGTTACCTCAACAACTCGCGGCTGTACACAACACTTTCCACGTCTCGAATTTGAAGAAATGTTTTGCTAAAGAAGATCTCACTATTCTGCTAGACGAAATCTAAATCAATGAAAAACTTCAAATCATCGAAGAACCCGTCGAAATAATGGATCGTGAGGTTAAAAGGCTTAAGCAAAACAAGATACCAATTGTTAAGGTTCGATGGAATGCTCGTAGAGGACCCGAGTTCACCTGGGAACGTGAAGACTAGATAAATAAGGACTACCCGCACTTATTTCCAGAAGATGCGTCAACACCTTCAACCGCTTAAAATTTCGGGATGAAATTTATTTAACGGGTGGGTACTGTAGTGACCCGAACTTTTCCATGATTATTTATTAAATAAAAACTATATTTGCATGATTAAATGTTTCCAACATGTTAAGCAATCAAACTTGTTAAGACTTGATTATTTGAAATGAGTTCATGTAGACAATTGACCACCCAAGTTGACCAGCGATTCACGAACGTTAAAACTTGTAAAAATGACATGATGATATATATATATATATATATATATATATATATATATATATATATATATATATATATATATATATATGGACATATATATGGTTAACATGAGATTATGATAAGTAAGTATCTCACTAAGTATATTAACAATGTGTGATATACATAAAAAATGAGAATATTGAATTATAAAGCTCGAAACGATATACATAACGATTATCGTTATAGCAACGTCTTACTAAATACATATGTATTGTATTAAGATATTGATATACTATATTTAACATGATAAAATGATAATTAAGTATATCATTAAGTGTATTAACAATGAACTATACAAGTAAGATGAGAATACTAACTTAAGGATTTCGAAACAATATATATATGTAACGATTATCGTTGTAATAGTATTTTAACATATATATATATATGATGTTAAGATATATTCATACACCATGTTATCATGTTAACATAACAATTTAACATCTTATTTAAGTATTATAACAATGGATTAATTACATTTAACAAGATCGTTAACTTAAAGGTTTCAAAACAACACTTACATGTAACGACTAACAGTGACTTAACGACTCAGTTAAAATGTATATACATGTAGTGTATTAATATGTATTAGTACACTTTTGAAAGACTTCAAGACACATATCAAAGTACTTCTACTTATCAAAAATGCTCACAATTACATTCTCATTCATTTTCATCAACAATTTTACTCGTATGTACCCGTATTCGTACTCATGCAATACACAGCTTCTAGATGTATTTACTATTGGTATATACTCCTTTAATCATTCATTCTTAGCAGCCATCTTAGAGTTAAAAACATTTGGAACCATTATTTAACAACTTGTATGACTAATGAGCAAAAAACAAACTTAAGGATCTTTTTTTTTCTTTATAACAAGTAATCCCGTTTTTATTATTTCACCCCATTTTTCCATTCTATTTTCTCATACTTACACTCCAAATTCTCTCTCAAAATACTCCTAACATCATATTTGATCATCTCCAATTATTTTTACCATATTTTAGCTTCAATTACAAGCTTTAATCATCATAAAAACAATCATTCAAGAACACTTCAAGAAATCTTTCAAACTTGCTAGCTTACTTCCAATCTTGCAAATCCATTTCAAGTGATCATTCAATCTCAAGAAAACTTTCTAATTTACAGTAAGATATCTTTCTAATTCAAGGTAATACTCATACTCAAACTTGGATTCAATTTCTATAACTATAAGAATCTTATTTCGAGTGGAAATCTTACATGAACTTGTTTTCGTGTCATGATTCTACTTCAAGAACTTTCAAGCCATTCAAGGATCCTTTGAAGCTAGATCTATTTTTCTCTTTTCCAGTAGGTTTTTCCACAAAACTTGAGGTAGTAATGATGTTCATAACATCATTCGATTCATACATATAAAGCTATCTTATTCGAAGATTTAAACCTGTAATCACTAGAACATAGTTTAGTTAATTCTAAACTTTTTCGCAAATAAAGTTAATCCTTCTAACTTGACTTTTAAAATCAACTAAACACATGTTCTATATCTATATGATATGCAACCTATGGTAACTTATTTTCTTCTTCAAACTGCCTAAATTATGGTTATTGTAGTCGTGAAGTTACTACTGCAGCTGTTCTCCTTCATTTCTGCTATGATCATTAATAACAAATGAAGAGGATTTTTGTGCAACTACTTCACTTTCCTTTAATCAACTATATATACGAATATTGATTTCCTTTTTAACCGAAAGTCACCAAATCTTGAACCACTTGTCATATTAAAGAGTTAAATTGATTAAAGTATTATCACATGCTTGAAAGTCGACTAGTATGGGATCCATATCACTATATTCTGTTTTGGCCGACACTTTTGAAAAGAAAAGAGGGGACCTAACCCACTTAGTTTACTAAAAAGGTGATAAAGGTATTACATTGCGTGAATTAAATATTGATGATGATAAATATGTTAGAAAACTTTACTACAACTAAAGCCCCACCTGCACACAATCATCTAGCTGAAAACAGTGACATAAATTAATAGGATTAGCGGGTTAGAGGCTCATATAATTGTTGTGGAGCCATAAAGGAAATACAAGTTCACATCCCTCTTTAAGATTTGTACCAAATCAATGGGAGACCCATTTGGTTAATTTGGGTTGTATCATATTTTGGTTATCAGATTTTAGTTGGGCCGTGGAGTTAACATAGTGGGTTGAGGTATAATTAAATTGTTGAACCATGATGATTGAGTAGATGGACCGGATCCAGAACAAGTGATCATAAACGCATATATATTCGGTTGATGTTTAGGATAGGGTTAGTTAATGCGTGATAACGAAAATGGTACAATGTGTTGGTGATGGTGATTATAGGATTATCAATTTATGGTGTTTATTAAATTCTCAAGTGGGACTAGTGCAACAAAAGTGGTCGACCATTATGGTATCCAAAATAGTGTTTTGATATTTGATAAAGTGATGTAGATGGAACGTTCTTTCTCTTGGATCCTAAAAGAATACCTACCACTTGCAAATGAATCAAGTCTATTTTATTTATATATTTTTTTTACCAACTGACCTACAAGTGACCAAGGATGCAGTTTAAGTTGTGGGCCGAGAATTTAGTTTAGGAGTATGTATGTGACGTATGACTTGCATATTGGGGTAATATTATTCGTAAAATAGTTTAGCAAGTGGGAATAGTAATCCAAAATAGCCGACTAAAGATTTCAAGTGTGCGTGATGCATGATGGAATGACATGAAGACATTTGCAATTCCACTATTTCTGTTGCCCAGCTCACCCTCCGAATTCTTTCTAAAAGATCATAAACTTCAATTAAACTTGGGCCAAGTTAATTTGATAGTTGGGCTGCAAAACTAGGGCCTTTGAAGTTGGATCTGGTTAGATGGTTATGAGTTACAGCATTTCAGTTTTAATAATGGGTAATTACCCTGGTCGATATGTGTTAACGAATAAGGAGAATAGAAAGACACGAGTTAAATACAATTAAGTTATAAGTTAAAACAGAAAGATAATGGCAGAACAGCAGGTTTGGGATGTTGTTGGGTTAGCGAGAGGTCTAGGGTTCGAGTCCGAGCATGGGCAGTCATTTTCTTTTTTGGAGCTTTTTCATGTGAGGTAGTATTATGACTACTCTTATTATTATTATTATTATTATTATTATTATTATTATTATTATTATTATTATTATTATTATTATTATTATTATTATTATTATTATTATTATTATTATTATTATTATTATTATTATTATTATTCATATTATTATTATTATTAGTATTATTATTATTATTATTATTTTTATTATTATCATTATTAACATATAACATTTTTATCCTTTTATTATTAGTATTATCATTATTACTAAAAGGATTATCATTTTTATTATTATCATTACTATTATTATTTTAAATATTATTATAATTATTATTTTTTTAAATAAATTGTATCTATACAAAAATATATTACAAAACAACTAATATTACATACTAACATGTTTTTAACTAATATATTGCCATTTATATTGATAATACTTTAATTAAATTATATATCATATATTTATTATAAGTATAATTATATTTAAAGATACTAATTTTAATAAATTATAAGAAATAAGTAAACTTAGTTGATTAAATGGGAAATGTGTTAATATATATGCCACTGATATAGGTTCGTGAATCCAAGACGAACCCTATATTGTTCAGTGTTGTCATATGTATTTTTACTACAAAATACATTAGGTGAGTTTCATTACTCCCTTTTTAAATGCTTTTGCAATATATATTTTTGGGACTGAGAATACATACGATGCTTTTATAAATGTTTTACGAAATAGACACAAGTAATCGAAACTACATTATATGGTTGAATGATCGAAGTCGAATATGCCCATTTTGCTTGGTAACCTAAGAATTAGTAAACCATTCTACTAATTGACGCGAATCCTAAAGATAGATCTATTGGGCCTAACGAACCCCATCCAAAGTACATGATGCTTTAGTACTTCGATGTTGTTTTATCATGTCCGAAGGATTTCTCGAAATGATAGGGGATATTCTTATATGCATCTTGTTAATGTCGGTTACCAGGTGTTCAATCCATATGAATGATATTTTTGTCTCTATGCAAGGGACGTATATTTATGAGAACTGAAAATAAAAATCTTGTTGTCTTTTAAAATGATGGAAATGATTATTTATGTTAAACTAATGAACTCACCAACCTTTTGGTTGACACTTTAAAGCATGTTTATTCTCAGGTATGAAAGAAATCTTCAGCTGTGCATTTGCTCATTTTAAAGATATTACTTGGAGTCATTCATTACATATTTCAAAAGACGTTGCATTCGAGTCGTTGAGTTCATCAAGATTATTATTAAGTCAATTATAGTTAGATATATTATGAAATGGTATGCATGGCGTCAACTTTCGATGTAATGAAAGTTTGTCTTTTAAAAACAAATGCAATGTTTGTAAAATGTATCATATAGAGGTCAAGTACCTCGCGATGTAACCAAATGTAATGTATTCGTCCAGATGGATTAGGACGGGTCCTTTCAGTTGGTATTAGAGCGGTGGTCTTAGCGAACCAGGTCTGCATTAGTGTGTCTAACTGATAAGTCGTTAGGATGCATTAGTGAGTCTGGACTTCGGCCTAGTAGTTGTTAGGTTATATTAATAAGTCTGGACTTGAACCTGGTCTGCATGTCAAAAGTTTTGCTTATCGTTCTTTGTTGAAAAAATATCTACTTATCATTGTCAGTCTCGAGACGTCTTATTGCAATTATTGCATAGATGATGTATAGACAAATTTACATCTCATCAGATTAAACTTTATTTGACACGTCTCTTTAATTTCCTCCGTAATTCACGGGATCTTCTGTACTATATATAGGTATTCAATGTAATTAGAATATCATCCGATATCCGAAAATCATTTCATATCAAAATCCTCTTACTGATCGTGAAAGATGGATCCTACACCTATCTTGGATTCCATTAGTTTCGGAAGCGATTTCGAGATGCGTATTGAAGTAGACTCCGAAGTCAATGAACCCAAAGTGTCTCCACCGTTTAGCTATTTTTCTTTCTAGAGGAGATGGGGGTGGGTCCGAGACTTACTCACTCGATGGAGAAATGAAGAAGGCGAACTCTACCATGACCCAAACTTACCACCTAACATTGGAGAAAACGATGTACTCACCGGTGAACCCATGCGCAACACTGTTTTCACCCTTCTTGCCAAAATATTCCGCCTCGAAGGTCGCATTACTGCAATCTCAAAAAATATTCAACCTCTACTTCCGAATACCAATCGAAGGGGAATATTAGCAGAAGTTAGGGAACTTCGAATTGATAATCAAGATCTATCGAATCAGATGAGTGGGTGGATAGAAATGATAAAGGGTAGGATAGAAACCCTGACAAGAATGGTGCGTGATTTACAAGCATCACAAGCACCACAAGCACCATCAACATCAGCCCTGTCACCATCAGCAGTACCGACAGCATCAGCAGCACCAGTAGCATAAACAGTACCATCAACAGTAACATCCGCATCTCATATCTCAACATCTCATTATGTACCTCGAGTATAATCATCATTCTACGTGACATTCTACATTATTTATCTTCGTTCGACATGATGATTATGTAATCTCAAATGTTTTAGAGATTATGTACTCTAATTCTAACCAAAAAGAAAATGAGTTTAATGTTATATTAACTCATTAAATCCATAATTACATCTTAAGAAAATATATATGTATATATGTTTTCATAAAGATTGTAATTAAAAATTCTTTTGTACAAACTCTTAATGGTGAAAATATTTTAACAGGTAGGTAATACCCGAGGAATATTTAGATTTCACATTAATAAATTACACTGTACATTATTCGAAGCTGATTCAACAGTTATTCACTATCCTACTTACAACCACCAATATACGTATCCGTTCACCGCAGAATAACTATTTTCATCCAATTTCATATTTAGATTTTAACTTATCAGAATCCAACAAGTGGCATAAAGAAGAAAACATTGGACAAAAATAAAAATTTGTTAGAAACAAACAAATTAACTATGAGAAATTTTGTTAAGAATCCACGCTAACTGTTCCTAGCTAATTATTCCTAGCTAACTGATTACATTTTATTTATCGCAATTTAATTATCGCAATTTACATTCTCGCAATTTTATTTATCGTCATTTAATTTCTGTATTTATTTTATGCACTTTAAATATCGGGACACGTATACAAGGTTTTGATATATCATATCGACGCATATATATATATATATATATATATATATATATATATATATATATATATATATATATATATATATATTATTTGGAATAACCATAGACACTCTATATGCAGTAATGATCGAGTTCTCTATACAGGGTTGAGGTTGATTCTACAATAATATATATACTTTGAGTTGTGATCGAGTCTGAGACATGTACACGGGTCACGATACGTATTGATTAATTCGAATATTATATATTTAACTATATATGAATTATTGAATTGCTAACTGTGGACTATCAACTGAGGACTACCAATATTGGACAATTAAAATGAATTAAAATATTGATTATAACATATGAAACTAAACAATTCTTCAAGTTTGCCACTTGATTTCGTCTTAAACCTCATTTGTATCTCGACGATTACAATCTGCATTCAAACCTTTCATGATTCTTGAAGACACCTCAACCGAGAGTATGAACCAACCGCACTTCATCTATGAAAGAAAAGATTGATGCATATAGTTATACACCTGAAAACACTCAAAACCTGAGTAAACGTTTAACACCTATCTGTGCTAGCCCCTTTGGCATTGTTATTACCAAAAATGACTTTGCAATCCCTTTTCAAAGTAGCAAATTTTGTCATAGCTTCAGCAAGTCAACTTCGACTTTTCTTTCGAAACAACCTTATTATCACTTTGATATATATGTGTGCTCTTTTATTGTTACCGGGGAACCTTTTATATTTCACCATATTATCATCAGCGTTTAATCATCTAAAAAAACACAATTCTCCTGAAACCACCTCGGATTAATAACCGGTGATTCAGATATGGCTGCATTAAATGTAGAGGAAACAGTAAAATTGTAAATGGCCTAAATGGCCAAAAGTTTGATGATAAAGAATGGAGTGTTGGGAACGCTCGATAGAAAAGTTGGTACTGAAAAAAAAAACGGATTGAGCTAACCATGAAGGAGGCCAAGGACAAATACAAGGACCAAACCCTATATTCAAAGAATCTAGATGATTCTGTATCTGATAAAATCTTTAGAAAATATCTTGTTCCGTACTCATGTTAAATCTTGTGGAAAAATCTCTCTTCATCAACCTTCAATCTTAGAAATTCCAAAATATCATCATAAATATCTTCGATATTTCTGAAGATATTTTCATAAATATTCTCGTCCGAAATTATTTATCTCTTCGTGCTATCTATATTATATCATAAAGGAAACTACTTTAGTTTCTAAATTTCTTTAGAATTTGAGTTTGAATTATGAATGATTTTGAAGTAGTGTTCGAAATTGATGCATGAGTTAGTATAATATAATGACACTTGATCAACATAATTATATTACAGTAAGTCATACTGAGTTTCTAATGAAATGTGATGATTCACAGATCATAACGTCATCATGTGCCATGTTACATAACTCTTTCATTATGCTTAACTTCTGAACATATCAAGAAAGTATATTCTTGATAGTTCTATTCTCAGTGATTCTGGTAATTTGACAAATCGAATCGTGCTAATACATTTCTTTTTCTTATTTAGAACATGATGTTTATCTGAAATTCCATACTTACGAATTCTGGACCGTTACTCGCTTTACTAGAGGTCGGGAGGATAATAAAAAGGCAAAGAGCTCCAAAATATAAGAGAAAATATAAAGCACAATAACAACACGGAAGTTACAAACCGTGGATATTAATAGGAATAGGAATATAAAGACACGGTATAATTAATAATAGTATCATCCCAAGGTAATAGTAGAAGTAAACAGATTCTTCTGGTGGAAGATTAAAAAGAAGGATGACAAGAATAATAATTAGGAAAATGGACTAAGCATTTTCACAATCTTTTGGATGTATGAACTAAGAAAGAACGTATAGGAATGGTGAGAATAATGGAACAGAGGAGCTTAATTTATAATGAAAATATCAGACAGAGTAATCGAGGCAGATCACCGTATTTATTTATAGAGATCTTCATTTCCTTATTCGCCGAATAATCAAATCTTTTAGATTTCGAAGATTTCCTCTAAATCCCTTAAATTCCAGAAATTCAACCCTAACTCTGCCAAAAGTTAAAAAGAATCTTTACTTTTTCTATTCCAATCTTTTGTGATAGCTTCACTCGTACTCTTCGAATAATCGGAATTTTTTTTATCTATATTAATCAATAATAATAAAAATTTATTTATCAACTCATATTCGTCATGAAAACATCTTTATTATTAGCCATGACGACCTCACTCAAATTTCGGGACGAAATTTCTTTAACGGGTAGGTACTGTGACGACCCAAAAATTTTCGACCAAATTTAAACTTAATCTTTATATAGTTTCGACACGATAAGCAAAGTCTGTTAGATTGTCTCAAAAATTGTGAACTGTTTCATACATTCAATTGACCTTTGACTATTCCCGACGATTCACGAACAATTATTTTTATGTATATATATATATATATATATATATATATATATATATATATATATATATATATATATATATATATATATATATTGAAAGGACCCGTTCATATACATTATAAACGATTCACAATAGTTGATTACATTGCGAGGTATTTGACCTCTATATGATACATTTTACAAACATTGCATTTGTTTTTAAAAGACAATCTTTCTTTACATCAAAAATTGATAGGCATGCATATCATTTCATAATATCCACTATCCAACTATAAATTGATTTAATAATAATCTTTGATGAACTCAATGACTCGAATGCAACGTTCTTCGAAATATGCTATGAAAGACTCCAAGTAATATCTTTAAAATGAGCAAATGCACAACGGAAGATTTCTTTAACACCTGAGAATAAACATGCTTTAAAGTGTCAACCAAAAGGTTGGTGAGTTCATTAGTTTATCATAATCATTTATTTCCATCATTTTAATAGACCACAAGAATTTCATTTCCAGTTCTCATAAATATACGTCTCATGCATAGAGACAAAAATAATCATTCATATGGTGAACACCTGGTAACCGACATTAACTATATACATATAAGAATATCCCCATCATTCCGGGATCCTCCTTCGGACATGATATAAATTTCGAAGTACTAAAGCATCCGGTACTTTGGATGGGGTTTGTTAGGCCCAATAGATCTATCTTTAGGATTCGTGTCAATTAGGGTGTATGTTCCCTAATTCTTAGATTACCAGACTTTAATTAAAAGGGGCATATTCGATTTCGATAATTCAACCATAGAATGTAGTTTCAATTACTTGTGTCTATTTCGTCAAACAATTATAAAAGCGCATGTATTCTCAGTCCCAAAAATATAAAGGGTAAAAAGGCAAATAAAACTCACCATACTGTATTTCGTAGTAAAAATACATATAACGTCATTGAACAAGTGCAAGGTTGGCCTCGGATTCACGAACCTAAATTAATTATATATATTTATGTGTTGGTCAATATTTGTCTAACAAATTAGGTCAAGTCATAGTGTACCACAATCCTAATGCTCGAGACTAATATGCAAAAGTCAACAAAAAGTAAATTTGACACAAAATAATTTCCAAAAATCTATACATGATTAATATATAGTTTAAATATCGTCGTTTTATATTTTTAAATATTTTTAAAAGATTTATTTGAGTAAATAATATAATTTATTTATTAATAAATAAAATTTTATATTAAATTTATATAATAAAATATACTTTTATATATATTAAGTAATAAAATTTATAGGGTTTATTTAATATCATAAAGATAATATGATAGGTATTATTAAAGTAAGTTATTACACGTAGTAAAATATGTTTGTATCACATATTTATTTCATAAAATAATATCTATAATGATAGTAAGTAAAAGTTGTATTATTTTGTAATAATAATTATTATTATAAAAATATCAATATTTATAATTACTAAGATGACATTATGATAAAACGATAATTCTAATTATGATAACTTTAATATTTACGATAATTTTTAATATTATCTTTAAAATAATAATAATAATAATGATATTTTATAGTAACAATGATATTTCTATTAAAATGATAATTTTTGTTAAAATGATAGTTTTAATACTAACGATACTTTTAATAATAATAGTAATGATAAAAATAATAAGAACGATAATTTTATCTAAATCAATATCTTATAATATTTTAATTTCATCATGATACTCTTACCCATTATTTCCTAATCGTTTCGTTTAATAGCTTTTAATCGTCTTTTATATCGTGTTCATAATAATGATAATAATAGTAATCAAATAATTAGGTGTTACAAATATTTATTTTAATTACACTAATATTAATAATGATAGTTACTATAACATTATTAACGATAATACTAATAATTATCTTAATGATAATATAGTAATAATAATAATAACAATAACAATAACCATTTTTAAATAATGATATATATATTAATAATGATAATAATAATAATAATACCAATAATAATAATAATAATAATAATAATAATTGGATAATAATAATACTACTAATTATAACTTTAACGATAATAACGATAGTAATAATAAAAAAAATAACGATTTTTAATGATAAATCCCTTTTATTGATAAAGATAATAATAATGTTAATAATAAGATAAAACTAGAACGACGATAAAACGACGATAATAGTAATCATTTTTAATAAAAATATCGAAAATTCAATTGATTATAACTTCTAATCTGTTCATCGAAACCATTCGATATCTAAAGGAAAAGTTCTTAATTTTTCGCTAGCTTTCCAAGGACATGCATATCTTATACCTTATCTCAACCGTAAGTGTAACTAATTCAAGATTCAACCTAACCTGTCTAAGGGCAATATCAAAAGTACAAGCATGCATAATCCTAAATACTCGAGCACTAGTCAGGGATACACTATTAGTATATAAAAGTTAAATTATGAGTACTCACGTATCAATATTGAGATTCAATATTGCAGGAAAGGTACGTAGACGCAACGAAAATGATAAACACTATATTGACCGCACGAGCATACCTATGAACCATACTCAATCACCTCCATAGCTATAACCCATAATTTTCTTAATCCTATCCCACTCGAAAAATAATTTCGAAATCACTCGGATAGCACTCCGTCGTAATATTTTATGTATACTAATAATATCGTGAAATAATACTGAGTAAATATATATATGCAAATCGATTGAGAGAGTTTAGAGAAAAATATTTTCAAGTTTCTATGAAATAATGAAACCTATTGAATTCTATTTATAATAGATTTTTGAATTATTAAAGTGAATTATTAAAGTATGAATTATTAAAGTGAATTATTAAAGTATGAATTATTAAAGTGAATTATTAAAGTATGAATTATTAAAGTAAATTATTAAAGTATGAATTATTAAAGTGAATTATTAAAGTATGAATTATTAAAGTGAATTATTATAGTTAAAGTAAAGTAAAAATAAAGTAAAGGTAAAGTTTAAGTATAGTAAAAGTATAAAACTATGTATGTATAATACGCGTATAAATATATATAATATTAATTTAAATCGTTATATATATTTAATAAAATAAAATATAAATATCGTTATCTTTATCATATTAGTTAAGTAATGAGTTGTCAAAAGTGGTTCTAGATATTTATAAAAGTTATATACATTTTAATAATAAAGTTCTTTTTAAACTGAAAACGTTTTTGTACGTTTGAAACTAAATAGATCAATCGAGTCCTTATGATATTCAATCTTCCACTATCCTTTGTCTAGTTCTCAATGATTGACAATTTGTTCTTATTTATAAATCACTTTACCATTTTCCGAATATTGTTAAAATGGAAAGATTTCTCAAATCAACGTGGGCCTTTCAACAGAGACTTGTAATCATAATTCAATATATCTGATAATTCAATCATTTGATCTTATCTTCTAATTCCATTGATAAACATTTTGAAACATATACAATCATACAAAGTATTTAATCTAATATTTTGTTTACGTTTCAAGTTATAATATATATACACATATACATATATAATCATATTCGTTTAATGGTTCGTGAATCGTTGGAACTTGGTCGAGGTTGAATGAATGTATGAACATAGTTTAAAATTCTTGAAATTTAACTTAACAAATATTGCTTATCGTGTCGGAAACATATAAAGATTAAAGTTTAAATTTGGTTGGAAATTTCTGGGTTGTCACAGTACCTACCCGTTAAAGAAATTTCGTCTCGAAATTTGAGTGGAAAGGTCGTGAATGATAATAAGTATGTTTTCATGATGCATACAGGCTGAAAATTAGAGTTTTATCAACAACGAATAATTTAGATAAACAATCCATTTATATGAGGAGTACGAATGAAGCTAACATGGAAGAGTGAAATGAGTAAGTGTAGATTCATCTTATCATTTGACGTAGATATGATTGATTCCCAGATTTTAAGGGATTTGAAGAAAATCTTCTTAATAAGATTTGACTCTCCGGTAATCAAGGGAATTATGATCCGCTTTAAATGCGATCGTCCATTTTAATTGTTCTGTCAGAGATTTTCTTCTAAATTCACCTCCTTCGTTTCCTTACAACTCACGCCTTCTGTTGATGCATTTTATGCAAGTCCCTAGACATCTACCCACGTCTATTGCAGGTACAACAGTTTACAGGCCACCATGATTGCTCGTTATTATCCTATCCGTGTTTGTATGTGGTTACATGAACTGCAGGAATGAGATTTAGATGTTTGACTATGTTAGACTTAGTCAGACATACGAGTGAAGCCTCACTAGTACGACTGACAGGCTCATACGCACGGTTGATGCTGAGCTAAGTCACAATTACTACCTAAATGAGAAGACACGAGTAAGTGATCACCCGTACGGCTGATGAAGCCAACTCGTACGTGTGATGAATGAATCGTATGGGTGAGTCAACAGCAGGGGTATATAAAGTCTTATGTTCTTCATTTATGTTAAGCCTCTAATTTGTTACACATACTCAGATCTAGTGAGCTCCTCCGATTCTCTCTCAGTCCAAATCACCCAGGTGGTGAATAATAGCTCTAGGTGTTAATTTAATCACACTTGATTTAGTTGTGGTTTAACTAAATTAATCAAAAAAAACTTAACCTATTCACTAGAGGGTTTGATTTACTTGTTCCGCCATTGTGTGAGTTAAATCTGTTGATTTCTAAGTTCCTAGTCATGTTTCATCACCTTCTATTCTTTCCCCCTCAACTCATATTTTAAAGTATTCATCAATATGCTCCATCCAGTTCTGATTCTCGATATACTTCTAACTTTCATATCGGTCATTCTTCTTTTTCATCTACTGCCGGAAGAATCTATTTACTTTTACTATACTCTTGGGTTTATAGTGTTTCTAGTTCTCCCGTGTCTTTATATTGCTATATGCATCGATATATACGGTTTATAATTTCTGGGTGGTTGTTGGATTTTATATCTTCTCTTATATTTCGATGTCTCTACTTCTGTCTCCCATAATCATTGTCATCTCCAGTTAATGCTCTCTTTTATTTGCTGCGATTTATACCTTAATTTCTATTTCGGAATTTTGTCCTTTCATTTCTTCTTCTTGCGATTAAGCACCGCTTGTAATGGTCCAGAATTCGCAGATATGAATTTCGGAATGAACATTGTTAATGTTCTAGGAAGGAAATTATAAAGGCACGATCTTGACTTGTCAAATTACCAGAATACATTGGAAAAAGTCGAATCATCAAGAAATATTTTCTTGATATTTTAGAGGTTAAATAGAATACAAGAGTCGTATAACATGGCACATGATGATGTTATGATCTATGAATCATCACATTCCATTTAGAAACTCAGCATGACTTACTGTAATATAATCACTTGATCAAGTGTCATTATATTATACTAACTCATGCTTCAGCTCCCAACACTGCTTCAAAAATATTTCTATTTTAAACTCGAATATTTCAGAATTTAGAAAACTAAAATAGTTTCTTTTATGATGTAATACAGATAGCGCGAAGAGGTAAATGATTTCAAATAAGAATAATTAAGAAATTAACTTCAGAAATATGGAGGATATTTATGATGAAAGATACGATGATATCTTAGAATTTCTAATATCAGAGGATGATGAATAATATTGTCCGCATGGGTTTAGAGTCAGGAGCAAGGTATTCGTTAATGACTTCAGCAGATACTGAATCATTTGGATTCTTTGAAGTCAGGTTCAGTCTTTGTGATTTGTCCACAGCCTCCTTCATACTTTGCTCAATCCGAATTCCAGTTCCAAGACTTCTCTTTTTCTGCGCTTTGCCAGCACACTTATTCATTATTATCAAACTTTTACTGTTAAAGTCGTTTATAGTTTTTGCTGCTTCATCCGTACTTTTCTATTTTCGGAGAACGAATTCGTAGTTCGGAGTGTTTTTCAGAAACTTCACATTCAAATCAAGTCCAGAAGATAGACGTTATATATACACATATAACTGTTGGCGTAGACATGCTGCGAGATTTCAAAATACTGATTGCTAATTCCCGATGATTCGTATGGCAATTCTCGTTACAAGATGCGAATGAGTAAATGATGGGGTTTCAGTAATTATACTTATTCTTTGGAAGGTCAAAGATCAGTGAAGTTGTGATTAAGTTTATTGCTAATGTGGTGAAACATGAAAGGTTCTCCGGTAAAAAAAGGGTAATCATATATATCAAGATTATGATAAGGCTACTCCGAATGAAAAATCGAAGTTGTCTTGCTGGAGCTGTGATAGAATTTGCTACTTTGAAAAGGAATTGCAAAGTTATTTTTGCTAATAATTGCCAAAGGATCTGACACAGATCTGTGTTGAATCATGACTTTGGGTTTGAGAGAGCTTTTTAAGTACATAACTGTGGGTAATATATGGTTGAATCATCATCATCTCGATTGCTCATTATTCGAAGTGTCTTCAGAAATTTTTGAAGGGTTTGAACACAGATTGTAATTGTTAATATACATTTGATGTTCTAACACAGTTTTGAAGTCAAAGTATACCTTTGAAAGATGTAAGAATCTAAAAGTGATGGTACTGGTTATATTTCGTATTGAATTCTGAGGTTTCAAAATCAGAATATGTAATTGGGTTTGAATGAGTATTGTTGTTTTGATTGCTATGAAAGAATGTATATTATTGTGAAAGTAGGAAGTATAGTTGATAATTTGCTTAATCAGATTCGAAGAATGTAACATATTAATTGTGAATATATATATATATATATATATATATATATATATATATATATATATATATATATATATATATATATATATATTTCTCGGGTATTACCTACCCGTTAAAAAAAATTTCACCATTAATATTTTATACAAAAGAATTTTATTACAGTCTTTATGAAAATATATATGTGTATATTTTCTTCAGATGTAACATAGATTTAATGAGTTAATATTAAATTAAACTCATTCGATTTACGGTTGAAACTAGAATTGAATAATTCCTAAAACTTTAGAAATTACGTAATATTCGCGGATTATTTCTTCAACGTAAATGAAATAATGAATCATTACTTCATTATTCATTTTTATTGATATTTCTTCGGTGAATGGTGTTAGTGTTCGTGGAATTCTTGTGAACTTCGCAAGGTACGAATGATCTTGTTTGAAAAGTTTCGAGTACATCGATCATGAAGGTGTAAAATCAAACATATATTTGAATAATACACTTGATTTATTATGAAATGGAATTCATTGAATTGAAATAGAGATTGTAGTTAACGATGGTTAAGTTTCTGACGAAGGATATACATAATTGCATATTAATAATATGAATCAACCGAGTAGTTAAGATTCACACATAATAGCTTAGTACGGAAAGATTTATTTCAATATATATATATATATATATATATATATATATATATATATATATATATATATATATATATACATATAATTTATTCAGAGGGAATGAGTTAATTCTTCATAACTCGTTGATATAATATACACGTTATTGATTCGCAATGATGTCCACAGTGATTCTTGAACTGGCAGAGTTTGTGATATTACAGGTGCTGTTGATTCTGACGATACTGACGACACTGACTGTGTTGATGATGCTACGGTCCTGTTGATGCTGTTGGTAAAACAATTCTAGCTTGTAAATCATACACCATTTTCGATCAAAGTTTCTACTCTACCATCTCCGTTCACTCATCCGATTTACGGTCAGAATTAAATAATCTCTAAGATTTTGGAGATTACATAACTGCCGCAGAGATATCTCTTCAATGAAGTTTATGAATTAATACTTCATCGTTTTTTGTTTTTGATATTCCTGGATATTTACAGGGCGTATGACGTTGATGTTTGAGATACAGATTATGATGTTGCGGTGTGGGATGTGGATGTTGTTGTTGGTGGTAGTGATGGTACTGTTGGTGTTGCTGATGGTGGTACTGTTTATGCTGCTGGTGCTGCTGGTGCTGCTGCTGGTGTTTGTAACCTTTGCACCATATTCTCCAAAGTCACTACCCGAGAGCGAAGCTCGTTGACTTCTTCTATTACACAGGGGTGATTGTCGGTTCGGACGAGCGGATAAATAAAATCTAAAATTTGATGTAATATATAATCGTGACGAGATACTCTGGAAATGAGCGAGAAAATTGTGTTTCGGACAGGTTCGTCGGTAAGTGCTTCAGGTTCTTCGTCAAGAGGGCAATGTGGTGGATGGAAGGGATCACCTTCTTCTTGTCTCCAATGATTGAGGAGGCTACGAACCCATCCCCAATTCATCCAGAATAGATGATGACTAATTGGTTGATCCATTCCAGTCACACTGCTTTCGGAACTTTTGTGGGATTCCATTTCGGAATCCGAGGGACTTGAACTAATGACGAATTCCATTTCGTACGATTGAATAAAGAATTTTTCGATATGAAATGATTTTTCGGCTATCGGGTGGTATTCTAATTATACAGAGCAAAAGGTTTCGTAGATTACGGAGGAATTTACTGAATATGTCAGGCAAAGTTTACAGTAACAGATACGCTAAGATATGAATTAGCAGATACGCTAAGATATGAATTTTGTCTATACACTATTCATGCAATCAATGCAATAAGATGTGTCTAGACTAAGAATGATAAGCAGGTAATTTCCGACAAAAATGATGAGCAAAACTTTTGACATGCAGACACGGTCGAAGTCCAGACTCACTAATGCATCCTAACGACTATCAGTTAGACACGCTAATGCAGACCTGGTTCGCTAAGACCACCGCTCTGATGCCAACTGAAAGGACCCGTTCATATACATTATAAACGATTCACAATAGTTGATTATATTGCGAGGTATTTGACCTCTATATGATACATTTTACAAACATTGCATTTGTTTTTAAAAGACAATCTTTCTTTACATCGAAAATTGACAGGCATGCATATCATTTCATAATATCCACTATCCAACTATAAATTGATTTAATAATAATCTTTGATGAACTCAATGACTCGAATGCAACGTTCTTCGAAATATGCTATGAAAGACTCCAAGTAATATCTTTAAAATGAGCAAATGCACAGCGGAAGATTTCTTTAACACCTGAGAATAAACATGCTTTAAAGTGTCAACCAAAAGGTTGGTGAGTTCATTAGTTTATCATAATCATTTATTTCCATCATTTTAATAGACCACAAGAATTTCATTTCCAATTCTCATAAATATACGTCTCATGCATAGAGACAAAAATAATCATTCATATGGTGAACACCTGGTAACCGACATTAACTATATACATATAAGAATATCCCCATCATTCCGGGATCCTCCTTCGGACATGATATAAATTTCGAAGTACTAAAGCATCCGGTACTTTGGATGGGGTTTGTTAGGCCCAATAGATCTATCTTTAGGATTCGCGTCAATTAGGGTGTCTGTTCCCTAATTCTTAGATTACCAGACTTTAATTAAAAGGGGCATATTCAATTTTGATAATTCAACCATAGAATGTAGTTTCAATTACTTGTGTCTATTTCGTCAAACAATTATAAAAGCGCATGTATTCTCAGTCCCAAAAATATAAAGGGTAAAAAGGCAAATGAAACTCACCATACTGTATTTCGTAGTAAAAATACATATAACGTCATTGAACAAGTGCAAGGTTGGCCTTGGATTCACGAACCTAAATTAATTATATATATTTATGTGTTGGTCAATATTTGTCTAACAAATTAGGTCAAGTCATAGTGTACCACAATCCTAATGCTCGAGACTAATATGCAAAAGTCAACAAAAGTAAATTTGACACAAAATAATTTCCAAAAATCTATACATGATTAATATATAGTTTAAATATCGTCGTTTTATATTTTTAAATATTTTTAAAAGATTTATTTGAGTAAATAATATAATTTATTTATTAATAAATAAAATTTTATATTAAATTTATATAATAAAATATACTTTTATATATATTAAGTAATAAAATTTATAGGGTTTATTTAATATCATAAAGATAATATGATAGGTATTATTAAAGTAAGTTATTACACGTAGTAAAATATGTTTGTATCACATATTTATTACATAAAATAATATCTATAATGATAGTAAGTAAAAGTTGTATTATTTTGTAATAATAATTATTATTATAAAAATATCAATATTTATAATTACTAAGATGACATTATGATAAAACGATAATTCTAATTATGATAACTTTAATATTTACGATAATTTTTAATATTATCTTTAAAATAATAATTCTATTTAAAATAATAATAATAATGATATTTTATAGTAACAATGACATTTCTATTAAAATGATAATTTTTGTTAAAATGATAGTTTTAATACTAACGATACTTTTAATAATAATAGTAATGATAAAAATAATAAGAACGATAATTTTATCTAAATCAATATCTTATAATATTTTAATTTCATCATGATACTCTTACCCATTATTTCCTAATCGTTTCATTTAATAGCTTTTAATCGTCTTTTATATCGTGTTCATAATAATGATAATAATAGCAATCAAAATAATTAGGTGTTACAAATATTTATTTTAATTACACTAATATTAATAATGAGAGTTACTATAACATTATTAACGATAATACTAATAATTATCTTAATGATAATATAGTAATAATAATAATAACAATAACAATAACCATTTTTAAATAATGATATATATATTAATAATGATAATAATAATAATAATACCAATAATAATAATAATAATAATAATAATAATAATAATAATAATAATAATAATAATAATAATAATAATAATAATTGGATAATAATAATAATACTAATTATAACTTTAACGATAATAACGATAGTAATAATAAAAAAAATAACAATTTTTAATGATAAATCCCTTTTATTGATAAAGATAATAATAATGATAATAATAAGATAAAACTAGAACGACGATAAAACGACGATAATAATAATCATTTTTAATAAAAATATCAAAAATTCAATTGATTATAACTTCTAATCTGTTCATCGAAACCATTCGATATCTAAAGGAAAAGTTCTTAATTTTTCGCTAGCTTTCCAAGGACATGCATATCTTATACCTTATCTCAACCGCAAGTGTAACTAATTCAAGATTCAACCTAACCTGTCTAAGTGCAATATCAAAAGTACAAGCATGCATAATCCTAAATACTCGAGCACTAGTCAGGGATACACTATTAGTATATAAAAGTTAAATTATGAGTACTCACGTATCAATATTGAGATTCAATATTGCAGGAAAGGTACGTAGACGCAACGAAAATGATAAACAGTATATTGACCGCAAGAGCATACCCATGAACCATACTCAATCATCTCCATAGCTATAACCCATAATTTTCTTAATCCTATCCCACTCGAAAAATAATTTCGAAATCACTCGGACAGCACTCCGTCGTAATATTTTATGTATACTAATAATATCGTGAAATAATACTGAGTAAATATATATATGTAAATCGATTGAGAGATTTTAGAGAAAAATATTTTCAAGTTTCTATGAAATAATGAAACCTATTGAATTCTATTTATAATAGATTTTTGAATTATTAAAGTGAATTATTAAAGTATGAATTATTAAAGTGAATTATTAAAGTATGAATTATTAAAGTGAATTATTAAAGTATGAATTATTAAAGTGAATTATTAAAGTATGAATTATTAAAGTGAATTATTAAAGTATGAATTATTAAAGTGAATTATTAAAGTTAAAGTAAAGTAAAAATAAAGTAAAGGTAAAGTTTAAGTATAGTAAAAGTATAAAACTATGTATGTATAATACGCGTATAAATATATATAATATTAATTTAAATCGTTATATATATTTAATAAAATAAAATATAAATATCGTTATCTTTATCATACTAGTTCAGTAATGAGTTGTCAAAAGTGGTTCTAGATATTTATAAAAGTTATATACATTTTAATAATAAAGTTCTTTTTAAACTGAAAACGTTTTTGTACGTTTGAAACTAAATAGATCAATTGAGTCTTTATGATATTCAATCTTCCACTATCCTTTGTCTAGTTCTCAATGATTGACAATTTGTTCTTATTTATAAATCACTTTACCATTTTCCGAATATTGTTAAAATGGAAAGATTTCTCAAATCAACGTGGGCCTTTCAACAGAGACTTGTAATCATAATTTAATATATCTGATAATTCAATCATTTGATCTTATCTTCTAATTCCATTGATAAACATTTTGAAACAGATACAATCATACAAAGTATTTAATCTAATATTTTGTTTACGTTTCAAGTTATAATATATATACACATATACATATATAATCATATTCGTTTAATGGTTCGTGAATCGTTGGAACTTGGTCGAGGTTGAATGAATGTATGAACATAGTTTAAAATTCTTGAAATTTAACTTAACAAATATTGCTTATCGTGTCGGAAACATATAAAGATTAAAGTTTAAATTTGGTTGGAAATTTCTGGGTTGTCACATATATATATATATATATATATATATATATATATATATATATATATATATATATATATATATATATATATATATATATGAATTCAATACCTAAATAATATTATATATTGTAATCAATAAATGTTAAAGATTCAATATATTATAATTAGTAGATATGATATAATTAATAAATTGTATTATATTAAATGTAATTACAAGTTAAAAATATAATACTAATATTATTAGAACTTTCATTAATATTATTAATATTAAAATAAGAATTATTAATAGTATTATTTTCAATATAGATAAGAAATTTGATATATATATTATTAATATTATAATTATTAATCATATTATATATTATCATTATCATTACTAATAATATTATTATTATTACTATTATATTATTATAATTATTATTTATGATATTAAGAGTACTAATATTATTATATTATATTTATAAGATTATGTATAATACATAAAAACAGGTATATACATACGATATACTACTACAGATATATACACTGATATATACAATAGATATATATATATATACTGATATATTTGTACAGTTACATTATACGATATATATATCTACATTATATAATACTTAGTGACATAATTATACTTATATACACATAATTGAATCGAATTCAATTTCACATCTCAATCCATACTGAATATGATTTTTTGTTTCTGTCTCAAGTTGTTACACGTCCACATCTGATCGTACCAAGCTGTGAAGAATTTCAAACTGCCTTTAACTTGTTTATTTGATTTTTTATGAACGAATATTTCTTTGTCTAACCAAATAAACTAGCAGACAAAGTCCAATTGGATCAAATGAGCTGTAATGTCATCATTCATCCTCTATATACCTATCCGCTATCACATCTTCGATCAAAAACATCGAAATTAAAAATCAGCTTTTAAGAAAACTAGAAGAAACCGTTTTCCTCCGTTCTTGCACCTTTCAACCATCACTTCATCACCATTTATCACCAACAACACTTCATCACTCATTTTCTGCCACTGCCGCTATTTCTTTTCTTCTGCTTACTCTCGAGACCCAAAAACCGCACCATCATAAACCGTCACTTCCACTCTCTCATTCACTCTCTCTTAAATTAAGAACCACCACCGTCGGTTTAACAAGAACGAAATCCACCACCTTTATTTCTTTCTTTTCTTTTGAATTATGTTTCAAACAAACTACTATTGTAGCTGAATTGTTGCGGCCTCCAGCTGTAATCTCTGCAACCTATGGTAACTTATTTTCTTCTTCAAACTGCCTAAATTATGGTTATTGTTGTCGTGAAGTTACTACTGCAGCTGTTCTCCTTCATTTCTGCTATGATCATTAATAATAAACGAAGAGGATTTTTGTGCAACTACTTCACTTTCCTTTAATCAACTATATATACGAATATTGATTTCCTTTTTAACTGAAAGTCACCAAATCTTAAACCACTTGTCATATTAAAGAGTTAAATTGATTAAAGTATTATCACATGCTTGAAAGTCGAATAGTATGGGATCCATATCACTATATTCTATTTTGGCTGACACTTTTGAAAAGAAAAGAGGGAACCTAACCCACTTAGTTTACAAAAAAAGTGATAAAGGTATTACATTGCGTGAATTAAATATTGATGATGATAAATATGTTAGAAAACTTTACTACAACCAAAGCCCCACCTGCACACAATCATCTAGTCGAAAATAGTGACATAAAATAATAGGATTAGCGGGTTAGAGGCTCATATAATTGTTGTGGAGCCATAAAGGAAATACAAGTTCACATCCCTCTTTAAGATTTGTATCGAATCAGTGGGAGACCCATTTGGTTAATTTGGGTTATATCATATTTTGGTTATCAGATTTTAGTTGGGCCGTGGAGTTAACATAGTGGGTTGAGGTATAATTAAATTGTTGAACCATGATGATTGAGTAGATGGACCGGATCCAGAATAAGTGATCATAAACGCATATATATTCGGTTGATGTTTAGGATAGGGTTAGTTGATGCATGATAATGAAAATGGTACAATGTGTTGGTGATGGTGATTATAGGATTATCAATTTATGGTGTTTATTAAATTCTCAAGTGGGACTAGTGCAACAAAAGTGGTCGACCATTATTGTGACGACCCGGGAATTTTCGAACAAATTTAAACTTTAAGTTTATGTGATTTAATGTTTCGACACGATAAGCAAAGTCTGTTAGGTTGAGTCTCAAAAATTTTGAACTGTTTTCATAAATGTAATTACCCTTCGACTGCTTCACTCTTGATAAAGTTGAATTATACTAATTAATTATTATATGTTATTATATCCATATATGATTAGACGACACATGCATATCACTAAATTCATGTTTTGATCGTCCCCACTACCACATATTGACAACTACCTCTTACTACTATTACTTCTCATTGTTCAACTAAAACCCACGAAAGTCTAACTTGACAAATTAACACATTTTATTATTATAGTATAATTATTATATTATATATTATGTATTTCCATATATATATATATATATATATATATATATATATATATATATATATATATATATATATATATATATATATATATATATACACACACGGTTACATGTATCACACACCACCTAAAATACTCAATCACCTTTATTAAACTCCCACATTCATTATGTAACTTTCTGCTCCCAATCACCATCATCTCTAATTATATATTTCCCTATAATTATATATACATATTCATAAAAATGATAATCACTCACACCCGTTTCTTTTGTTTATATGTTCTATTACAATTATCACAAACCAACAACCTACTAACCATCACCTTTAAATTATCACGTGAATTGAATTATTAAAGGTAATATTACTGTGTTTGTTTCATTGCATCACCATTCACATATTATATACATATATGTTTTTGCAAATTGAGAAGTAAGATGCTTCTCTATGCCTTCTTGTTACTATCTGTCAACATTCTAAATCCAAAAAGAAAAAGGAACCGATGGCTCACTGTATCCCTTTATATCTATCCTAATTGATACAGATTCATATAAAAGATATATACATATACAATCAAAATCAACCACATAGACATCCACTAAATCACCTTTCCACCTATATAATTCTGTTTCTTTTTAATTCCACTTGACAATTCTATTTTATTTAATACACATCCATGTGCATAATTGAAAAGATTATTCCTCTCTTTCTTCTTATTTTGTCAATCAAGTAACATCACCACCTCCTCACTAAGTGTAAGGCTTCATTTACATTTTTCTGTTTTCTATTCGAGCATACATAAGCGTGGACTGCTACTTCTGTTAGTTTGTTATTCGAATTTTCTTGCTACTGCTATTGTACGCATAACCTTACTTCAAAAACTCAACAACCACCACCATGAACTTGCTACGGCTGCAATTTCTCACGATCAAACACACTTCACCATCTACTCCAGTCATCATCCTCAAATCTATCACCACCACAATGGACAACCACTCGACAAAGCACCATAAACCACGTAACTGCTGCTACACCAATCTCTGCTTCTAATGCATCAGATTGTGTTGTTGTTGTCACAAGAGATCCACTTAATCAAAAACCTGTAGGTTATTTGTGACGACCCGAAAATTTCCGACCAAATTTAAACCTAACCTTTATATGTTTCCGACACGATAAGCAGAATTTGTAATGTTGAATCTCAAAAAGTTTGGAACTACATTCATGTAATCAATTACCCTTTGACCGTGTTCGACGATTCACGAACAATTATGTGTATATAGATATGTATATATAATATATAATATTAACTGAAAACATTAACAAAGTATTAGATATATGATACTTTACATAAACATATTTGTTTCGATATATTTATCGACAGAATTAAGAGATAATATCAAATGATTGAATTATCAGATACATTATGATATGATTACGGGCCTATGTTATGAGGTCCACTGTGATTTAAGAAATTTATTTTTTTTGACAACTCATTACTTAACCAGTATGATAAAGATAAAGATATTTATATTTTATTTTATTAAATATATATATATATATATATATATAACGATTTAAATTAATATTATATATATATTTTATACGCGTATTATACGTACATAGTTTTATACTTATACTATACTTTAACTTTACTTTTACTTTACTTTAACTTTAATAATTCATACTTTAATAATTCACTTTAATAATTCATACTTTAATAATTCACTTTAATAATTCATACTTTAATAATTCACTTTAATAATTCACTTTAATAATTCATACTTTAATAATTCACTTTAATAATTCATACTTTAATAATTCACTTTAATAATTCATACTTTAATAATTCACTTTAATAATTCATACTTTAATAATTCACTTTAATAATTCATACTTTAATAATTCACTTTAATAATTCATACTTTAATAATTTACTTTAATAATTTACTTTAATAATTCATACTTTAATAATTCACTTTAATAATTCAAAAATCTATTATAAATAGAATTCAATAGGTTTCATTATTTCATAGAAACTTGAAAATATATTTCTCTAAACTCTCTCAATCGAATTACATATATATATATTTACTTAGTATTATTTCAAGATATTATTAGTATACATAAAATACTACGACGGAGTTATATTCAGACGATTTCAAAATAAGTTTTCAAACGGGATAGAGCTAAGGAAATTATGGGTTATAGCTAAGGAGGTTATGGGTATTGTTCGAGGGTATTGCTCGTGAGGTCAACCTAACGTTTATCATTTTCGTTGCGTCTACGTACTTTCCTGCAATATTGAATCACAATATTGATACGTGAGCATTCATATCTTATTTTTTTATATTCATAGTGTATCCCTGACTAGTGCTCGAGTATATATGATTATGCATGTTTGTATGCTTAGTTTCGTCGTTAAATAGTTTATGATAAATCACGAATTTGATACATATGCTACTGAGATAAGGTATATGATATGCATGTCGTTAAAAAGCTAAAGAAAAATTAATAACTTTTCATTTAAAAATCGTGTAGGTTCGATGAACGGATTAAAAGATATGGCCAACTGAATTATTATTAATTTTAATATTATTATTAAAACTATTATTATAATTGTTATCAGTTGATGTTATTACTAAAATTATCTTTATTACTAAAAATTAATATTTTTATTGAAACTATCATTTTATTATTTGTATCATTATTATTATTATCAATATTATTTAATCAAATAAATATGCGTACAAAGATATTTTTACCACACGTAATATAATTACATTAATAATACATACCACTATATTTTTATGATATCAAGTAAATTTTATAAATTTTATTACTTGAGATATATAAAAGTATATTTTTATCATATATGAATTTAAATATAAATTTTTATTTATTAATAAATGACTTGTATTATTTAGTATAATAAGATCTGATAAATATATTTAAATATATAAAACGACTATATATAAGTTATATAATAAACATGTATAGATTTAGGAAGTCATTTTGGGTCAAGTTGACTTTTGTTGACTTTTGCATGTCGGTCTCGAGCATTAGGATTGTGATACACTACGACTTGACCTAAATTGTTAGACAGATATTGACCAACATATAAATATATATACTTAATATAGGTTCGTGAATCCGAGACAAACCCTGCACTTGTTCAGTTCCGTCATATACATAATTGCTACGAAATACAGTATTGTGAGTTTCATTTGCTCCCTTTTTATATATATTTTTGGGCTGAGAATACATGCGCTGATTTATAAATGTTTTACAAAATAGGCACAAGTACTAAAACTAATTCTATGTGGGTTTAAACCAGAAATATACCCTTAGCTTGGTAACATTAAACTACTTGTCTATGTACGGTAGGCGCGAATCCTAAAGATAGATCTATTGGGTCTGACAAACCCCATCCTGACTATGGGATGCTTTAGTACTTCGAGGTTATTTTAAACACACCTGATCTGGTGTACTTCAGAGGGTAAAACATGAACGTTAAAGCTTGTTACCGGGTGCCTACAACTTATAGAATACTTTTATACACTTGCGAGTGTACGAATATTTATAGAAACTGAAATCTTGTGGTCTATTACTATTACGGAAATGATGGATTATGATAAACTAATGAACTCACCAACCGTTTGGTTGACACTTTAAAGCATGTTTATTCTCAGGTATTAAAGAATTCTTCCGCTGTGCATTAGCTCATTTTAAGGATATTACTTGGAGTCATTCAAGACATACTTTGAAAGACGTTGCATTCGAGTCGTTGAGTTCATCAAGATTAATATTAAGTCAATTATAGTTGGATGTAATATGAAATGGTATGCATGCCGTCAATTTTTGATGTAAAGAAAGTTTGTCTTTTAAAAACGAATGCAATGTTTGTAAAACGTATCATATAGAGGTCAAATACCTCGCGATGTAATCAACTATTGTGAATCGTTTATAATGTATATGAACGGGTCCTTTCAGTTGGTATCAGAGCGGTGGTCTTAGCGAACCAGGTCTTGCATTAGTGTGTCTAACTGATAGTTGTTAAGATGCATTAGTGAGTCTGGACTTCGACCGTGTCTGCATGTCAAAAGTTTTGCTTATCATTTTTAGTCGGAAATCATCTACTTACCATCCTTAGGAAATTACCTGCTTATCATTCTTAAGTCTAGACGCGTTTTCCTACATTTATTGCATAATAGTGTATAGACGAATTCTTATCTTAGCATATCTGTTACTGTGAACTTTGACTGACGTCTTTCAAAGATTCCTCCGTAATTTATGGGATTTTGGTATTATATATACATATGTAAATTATATATTGAAGAATACCAAATCTAAATTCTACAATCTATTTCATACCAAATAAATTCTTTCCCTGATCATACAAGATGGATCCCTCAACCAGTTCGAGTTCCTCGAATTCCGACAGCTATGCCGATATGGATTTCCACATGAGCTCCGAAATCAGCGTGACCGGAATGGATCAACCAATTAGCCATCATCTATTCTGGATGAATTGGGGATGGGTTCGTAATCTACTTAACCATTGGAGACAAGAAGAAGGCGATCCCTTTCATCCACCACATTGCCCTCTTGGCAATGAACCTGAAGCACTTACCGGCGAACCTGTCCGAAACACCATTTTCTCTCTCATTTCCAGAGTATCTCGTAATGATTATATACTACACCAAATTCTAGATCTTATTTATCCGCTCGTCCGAACCAACAATCACCCCGGTGTAATAGAAGAAGTCAACGAGCTTCGCGCTCGGGTAGTGGCTTTGGAGAATATGGTGCAAAGGTTACAAACACCAGCAGTAGCACCAGCAGCATAACCAGTACCACCATCAACAACATCAACAGTACCATTACCACCACCTACAACAACCGCATCGCAAACCTCAACTTCACAATCTGTCCCACGAGCATCGACGTCATACGCCATGTAGATACCAAGGAATACCACAACGATGAAGTATTGATTCATAACTTCATTGGGGAAACATTCTACGGCGATTATGTAATTTCTAAAGTTTAGAAATTATCTATCCTAGCCTTAACCATAAATCAAATGAGTTTAATTTAATATTAACTCATTAAATCAATATTACATCTGAAGAAATATACACATATATATTTCCATAAAGACTGTAATAAAATTCTTTTGTACAAAATATTAATTGTGAAATTTTTTTTTTAACGGGTAGGTAATACCCGAGAGATATATAAATTCACAATTAATATGTTACATTCTTCGAATCTGATTCAGCAAATCATCCATTATACTCCCTACTTTCACAACAATATACATTCTTTTATAGAAATCAAAACAACCCTACACATTCAAAATCTAATTACATATTCTGATTTTGAAATCTCAGAATTCGATTCAAGATATAACCGAAATCATCACTCTTAGATTCCTACATCTTTCAAAACTATACTTTGACTTCAAAACTGTCCTAGAACCTCATTTATATTCATGGAACTCACAAAAATATTTGTATCATTCAAAATCTTAGAACATCATATGTATATTAACAATTACAATATGTGTTCAAACACTTCGAAATTCCTAAAGACATGCGAGATGATGATCCAACCACATATTACCCACTGTCATGCATCTGAAAAGCTCTCGAAACCAAAGTTATAGTTTAACACGTATCCGTGTCAGATCCTTTGATATTTATTACCAAATATAATCTTTCAATCTCTTTCCAAAATAGACAGTTTTGTCAGAGCTCCAGCAAATCACCTTCATTTGTTTATACAAATAAACCTTATTATAACAATTACCCCTTCATCATTGTTACCGGGGAACCTTTCATATCTCGCCACATTAGCAGTAAACTTATCAACAACTTCATTAACCTTCGACTTAAGCCTCTCCGAAAAGCCACTATACTTATTCATTAAAACCCCATCATGTACTCACCTACATCCTGTAACAATAATTGTCACACCAACTACTGGGAATTAGCAATCAGTATTTTGAATTTCGCGACAATTTTACGTCAAAAGTTATACATATAACGTCTATCTCCTAGACTTACATACTTCGAATTTGAATTTTCTGAAAAACATCCCAAACTATGAACTAGTTCTCCGAAATTGGAAAAATGCTGATGAAGCAGCAAAAACTGTAAACGACTTTAACAGTCAAAAGTTTGATGATAAAGAATAGTATGGTGGTAAAGCTGAGAAAAAGAGAAGGTTTGAAACTGGAAAACGGATTGAGCAGACCATGAAGGAGGCTGTGGACAAATCACAAAGACTAAACTTGCCTTCAAAGGATCCAAATGATTCAGTGTCTACTGAAATCGTTAGCAAACACCTTACTTCTTATTCTAAACCTTCACAGACAAATCTTTTTTATCATCCATATTATCTTATCTTTTATTATAATATCATCGATATTCCTGAAGATATTTTCACAACTATTCTTATCCAATATCTTTTATCTCTTCGCAATATTTGCGTTACAACATAAAAAGAAACTGTGTTAGTTTCTAAATTTAAAAAAAAATTATGAATTTAAAATAGGAATGTTTTTGAAGTAGTGTTGGGAACTGAAGCATGAGTTAGTATAATATAATGACACTTGATCAACGTGATTATATTACAGTAAGTCATGCTGAGTTTCTAATGGAACGTGATGATTCACAGAACATACCGTCATCATGTACTGTTTACACGACTCTTACATTCTACCCAATTTTCAAACATATTAAGAACATATCATCTTGATAGCTCTATATTTTCGGATATTCTGGTAATTTTCCAAATCAAGATCGTGCCATTACGATTTTCTTCTTGGAACATTAACTATGTTCATCCAAAAATTCATATCTACGAATTCTGGACTATTATCCGCTTGACTTAAGATCGGGAAGAGAAAACGAAAGCATGAAGCTCCGAAATATAATGGAGAATATAAAGACCGATAACAACTCCAAAATTACAAACCGTGTATATAAATGGGTATAGCAATATAAAGACACGGGAGAATGAAAAACACAATAACCCCCAAGGTAATGGTAGAAGAAAATAACTTCCTCCGGTGGTAGATGAAAAAGAAGAATGACAGATATGAAAGTTAAAAGTATATCAAGAATCAATACTGAATGAAGCATATTAACGAATGCTTTAAAGTATGAATTGGGGAGAAAGACTAGAAGGTGTGAGCTGTGGAAATAAAGAAACGAAGGGGTGTGTAGTGACCCGAACTTTTCTATGTTTATATATATTAATTGAGATTGATATTTACATGATTAAATGTTTCCAACATATTAAGCAATCAAACTTGTTAAGACTTGATTAATTGAAATATGTTTCATATAGACAATTGACCACCCAAGTTGACCGGTGATTCACGAACGTTAAAACTTGTAAAAACTATATGATGACATATATATGGATATATATATAGTTAACATGATACTATGATAAGTAAACATATCATTAAGTATATTAACAATGAACTACATATGTAAAAACAAGACTACTAACTTAATGATTTTTAAACGAGACATATATGTAACGATTATCGTTGTAAAGAAATTTAATGTATATATATCATATTAAGAGATATTCATACATGATAATATCATGATAATATAATAATTAAAAATCTCATTTGATATTATAAACATTGGGTTAACAACATTTAACAAGATCGTTAACCTAAAGGTTTCAAAACAACACTTACATGTAACGACTAACGATGACTTAACGACTCAGTTAAAATGTATATACATGTAGTGTTTTAATATGTATTTATACACTTTTGAAAGACTTCAATACACTTATAAAAATACTTCTACTTAACAAAAATGCTTACAATTACATCCTCGTTCAGTTTCATCAACAATTCTACTCGTATGCACCCGTATTCGTACTCGTACAATACACAGCTTTTAGATGTATGTACTATTGGTATATACACTCCAATGATCAGCTCTTAGTAGCCCATGTGAGTCACCTAACACATGTGGGAACCATCATTTGGCAACTAGCATGAAATATCTCATAAAATTACAAAAATATGAGTAATCATTCATGACTTATTTACATGAAAACAAAATTACATATCCTTTATATCTAATCCATACACCAACGACCAAAAAAACACCTACAAACACTTTCATTCTTCAATTTTCTTCATCTAATTGATCTCTCTCAAGTTCTATCTTCAAGTTCTAAGTGTTCTTCATAAATTCCAAAAGTTCTAGTTTCATAAAATCAAGAATACTTTCAAGTTTGCTAGCTCACTTCCAATCTTGTAAGGTGATCATCCAACCTCAAGAAATCTTTGTTTCTTACAGTAGGTTACCATTCTAATACAAGGTAATAATCATATTCAAACTTTGGTTCAATTTCTATAACTATAACAATCTTATTTCAAGTGATGATCTTACTTGAACTTGTTTTCGTGTCATGATTCTGCTTCAAGAACTTCGAGCCATCCAAGGATCCATTGAAGCTAGATCCATTTTTCTCTTTTCCAGTAGGTTTATCCAAGGAACTTAAGGTAGTAATTATGTTCATAACATCATTCGATTCATACATATAAAGCTATCTTATTCGAAGGTTTAAACTTGTAATCACTAGAACATAGTTTAGTTAATTCTAAACTTGTTCGCAAACAAAAGTTAATCCTTCTAACTTGACTTTTAAAATCAACTAAACACATGTTCTATATCTATATGATATGCTAACTTAATGATTTAAAACCTGGAAACACGAAAAACACCGTAAAACCGGATTTACGCCGTCGTAGTAACACCGCGGGCTGTTTTGGGTTAGTTAATTAAAAACTATGATAAACTTTGATTTAAAAGTTGTTATTCTGAGAAAATGATTTTTATTATGAACATGAAACTATATCCAAAAATTATGGTTAAACTCAAAGTGGAAGTATGTTTTCTAAAATGGTCATCTAGACGTCGTTCTTTCGACTGAAATGACTACCTTTACAAAAACGACTTGTAACTTATTTTTCCGACTATAAACCTATACTTTTCTGTTTAGATTCATAAAATAGAGTTCAATATGAAACCATAGCAATTTGATTCACTCAAAACGGATTTAAAATGAAGAAGTTATGGGTAAAACAAGATTGGATAATTTTTCTCATTTTAGCTACGTGAAAATTGGTAACAAATCTATTCCAACCATAACTTAATCAACTTGTATTGTATATTATGTAATCTTGAGATACCATAGACACGTATACAATGTTTCGACCTATCATGTCGACACATCTATATATATTTCGGAACAACCATAGACACTCTATATGTGAATGTTGGAGTTAGCTATACAGGGTTGAGGTTGATTCCAAAATATATATAGTTTGAGTTGTGATCAATACTGAGATACGTATACACTGGGTCGTGGATTGATTCAAGATAATATTTATCGATTTATTTCTGTACATCTAACTGTGGACAACTAGTTGTAGGTTACTAACGAGGACAGCTGACTTAATAAACTTAAAACATCAAAATATATTAAAAGTGTTGTAAATATATTTTTGAACATACTTTGATATATATGTATATATTGTTATAGGTTCGTGAATCAATTAGTGGCCAAGTCTTACTTCCCGACGAAGTAAAAATCTGTGAAAGTGAGTTATAGTCCCACTTTTAAAATCTAATATTTTTGGGATGAGAATACATGCAGGTTTTATAAATGATTTACAAAATAGACACAAGTACGTGAAACTACATTCTATGGTTGAATTATCGAAATCGAATATGCCCCTTTTTATTAAGTCTGGTAATCTAAGAATTAGGGAACAGACACCCTAATTGACGCGAATCCTAAAGATAGATCTATTGGGCCTAACAAACCCCATCCAAAGTACCGGATGCTTTAGTACTTCGAAATTTATATCATATCCGAAGGGTGTCCCGGAATGATGGGGATATTCTTATATATGCATCTTGTTATTGTCGGTTACCAGGTGTTCACCATATGAATGATTTTTTTATCTCTATGTATGGGATGTGTATTGAAATATGAAATCTTGTGGTCTATTGTTACGATTTTATATATATAGGTTAAACCTATAACTCACCAACATTTTTGTTGACGTTTAAAGCATGTTTATTCTTAGGTGAATATTAAGAGCTTCCGCTGTTGCATACTAAAATAAGGACAAGATTTGGAGTCCATGTTTGTATGATATTGTGTAAAAACTGCATTCAAGAAACTGATTTCGATGTAACATATTTGTATTGTAAACCATTATGTAATGGTCGTGTGTAAACAGGATATTTTAGATTATCATTATTTGATAATCTACGTAAAGCTTTTTAAACCTTTATTTATGAAATAAAGGTTATGGTTTGTTTTAAAAATGAATGCAGTCTTTGAAAAACGTCTCATATAGAGGTCAAAACCTCGCAACGAAATCAATTAATATGGAACGTTTTTAATCAATAAGAACGGGACATTTCAGTTGGTATCAGAGCGTTGGTCTTAGAGAACCAGAAAATTTGCATTAGTGTGTCTTATCGAGTTTGTTAGGATGCATTAGTGAGTCTGGACTTCGACCGTGTTTTCTTTAAAAATGATTGCTTAACATTTTTGTTGGAAACTATATATTTTTAACATATGAATATTATGTGATATATTAATCTCTTAACGTGTTTGATATTATGTGATAGATGTCTACCTCTAGAACAAGTCCCATTGACTCACCTAATAATAATGAAGAGTCAAATGTAAATTGGAATGATTCGTGGACTGATTCACAAGTTCCCGAAGAGGAACCGGAAGAAGAGTCGGAACCGGAAGAAGAATCGGAACCGGAAGAAGAATCGGAACCGGATGAAGAAATAGAACCGGTGGGGGAAATAATAAAACGGTTAAGTAAAAGAAAATCCTCAACCAACCGACCAAAGTTAATTATGGTCAATGGTGTTTCCGCCAAGGAAGCAAAATATTGGGAGGATTACCAATTCTCCGATGAATCGGATTCCGACGAGAATTCCGATGATGTTATAGAAATTACCCCAACTGAATTTAAAAAGGCAAAAGAAAATAATAAGGGAAAGGGCATAAAAATAGAGAAATCTAATTCCAACCCCGATGAACTTTATATGTATCGTCAACCCCCGAAGTCCTTAAGTTGTAACAATGACCCGGGAACCTCTAAACCACCAGGTTTTTCTAAACCAATGTGGACAACGACGGCTCGTATTAGGGGAACATCATATATCCCTAGAAACTTGGCAAAACGAACCAAAACCGAAGAAGAAGAAACGAGCGAGTCGGAATAAGATAGTTGTATTCGTGTGGTGTAATATATGTAATATAGTGTTCTTATGCTTTATGATATATGTAAAAATTGCTTGTATTAATAAGTATTTTTTTTATGAATCTAACTCTTGTCTATTTTACAGTTTAAAAACACAAAATGGATAGACAACCCAATATTTTAAGAGACCTACCCGGAGACATGATTGATGAAATCTTGTCTAGAGTCGGCCAGAATTCTTCGGCACAACTATTTAAGGCGAGATCAGTTTGTAAGACATTCGAAGAACGTTCCAAGAATGTCTTGGTTTATAAGAGACTTTCGTTTGAAAGATGGGGGATATCACATTGGGAAACCCATAAGTTACGATGTGTTTACTTTGACGCATATATTGTGGGGAACCCAAATGCTATTTTACGCAACGGGTTAAGAAATTATTTTGACTCAATAAATCCGAATATTAGACTTCGTGATTTAGAAAAAGCGGCTAACATGCAACATAAAGAAGCATGTTATGCTTACGGATTAGTAATGTTCGCTTCTCACCAAAGTGAGAACAAGAACATCGGGCTACAACTATTAAACAAAACGTTTCCACAAGTGACGGAGTCGGTAATTGGGGTAAGAAATGAGGTTTTTAGATTATTACGGGACTGTTGGACATTACGTAACCCTCGTCCCTTTGATGACATTACAACACGCTGTCTTATCAACGGCCATAAAGGTTATGTTGCACAAGACCAAGGATGGGAAGTAGTCCTAGTAAAACCAGAATGCATGACTTGTTTCTGGACGTATGAATTACGTGTCTTTATTGCCTTTGCTGAACGACTTGTGTACTAGCTAGAATTGTCTTCACAACTATCTTGTATCAAAGTTATTGTGTGCTATATTTCATGCTTTATGTAAAATAAGCGGTATTGTAAGTTTGTAAAATATTGTATAAAAGTTTGAACGCGAAATATTATTATAATCAGTTTTTCATATAGAATTGTAGTAGTTGAATTGTATATTAGCTACTAAGTATGAACTTAACGGGTAGGTACTACCCTAATTTAAACTTATAAAACGCTAATATGAAGAAAAAGCTTTTATAAATGAGTTCATATTATGCTACGAAATACTATTAACTACTCTTAATATTCTGTATGATTAACTTGTTCCATTTAACTATTTTGAAGGAAATGGCACCGACTACTCGACACACCGTGAATATGAATGAAGAGGAATTCCGTACTTTTCTAGCTTCAAACATAGCCGCAGTACAGGCTGCGCTACATACCAACAATAACCTTGGATCTAGCAGTACAGGAAATCGTGTAGGATGCACCTACAAAGAATTCACTGCCTGCAAACCTTTGGAATTTGATGGAACCGAAGGACCGATCGGATTGAAACGGTGGACCGAGAAGGTTGAATCGGTGTTTGCCATAAGTAAGTGTACTGAAGAGGACAAAGTGAAGTACGCTACGCATACCTTCACAGGTTCTGCGTTAACATGGTGGAATACCTATCTAGAGCAAGTGGGACAAGATGATGCGTACGCACTACCGTGGTCAGCATTCAAGCACTTGATGAACGAGAAGTACCGTCCCAGAACCGAGGTCAATAAGCTCAAGACAGAACTTAGAGGGTTACGAACCCAAGGATTTGATATTACCACGTACGAAAGACGATTCACAGAATTGTGCCTATTGTGTCCGGGAGCATTCGAAGATGAGGAAGAGAAGATCGACGCGTTTGTGAAAGGATTACCGGAAAGAATCCAAGAAGATATAAGTTCACACGAGCCTGCCTCCATACAACAGGCATGTAGAATGGCTCACAAACTAGTGAACCAGATTGAAGAAAGAATTAAAGAACAGACTGCTGAAGAGGCCAATGTGAAGCAAGTCAAAAGAAAGTGGGAGGAAAACGGTGATAAGAATCACCAATACAACAACAACAGCAATTACAACAATAATCGCAACAATTATCCCAACAATCGCAACATCAATCGCAACTACAACAAACGGCCCAACAACAACAACAACAACAACGACAGCAACTACAACAATCATCCCAACAACAATAATAACCGCAACAACAACAACAATCAGAAGCAGCTATGCCAAAGGTGTGAAAAGAATCACTCGGGGTTCTGCACCAAATTTTGCAACAAGTGTAAAAGAAATGGTCATAGCGCGGTGAAGTGTGAGGTCTACGGACCAGGGGTTAATAGAACGAAAGGAACAAATGGTGTCGGAACGAGTAATGGCGGAGCAAGTAGTGTCGGAGCAAGTTATGCCAATGTAGTTTGTTATAAATGTGGAAAACCAGGCCACATTATTAGAAATTGCCCGAACCAGGAGAACACGAATGGACAAGGCCGTGGAAGAGTTTTCAATATTAATGCGGTAGAGGCACAGGAAGACCCGGAGCTTGTTACGGGTACGTTTCTTATTGACAATAAATCTGCTTACGTTTTATTTGATTCGGGTGCGGATAGAAGCTATATGAGTAGAGATTTTTGTGCTAAATTAAGTTGTCCATTGACGCCTTTGGATAGTAAATTTTTACTCGAATTAGCAAATGGTAAATTAATTTCAGCAGATAATATATGTCGGAATCGAGAAATTAAACTGGTTAGCGAAACATTTAAGATTGATTTGATACCAGTAGAGTTAGGGAGTTTTGATGTGATAATCGGTATGGACTGGTTGAAAGAAGTGAAAGCGGAGATCGTTTGTTACAAAAATGCAATTCGCATTATACGAGAAAAAGGAAAACCCTTAATGGTGTACGGAGAAAAGGGCAACACGAAGCTACATCTTATTAGTAATTTGAAGGCACAAAAACTAATAAGAAAAGGTTGCTATGCTGTTCTAGCACACGTCGAGAAAGTACAAACTGAAGAAAAGAGCATCAATGATGTTCCCATTGCAAAAGAATTTCCCGATGTATTTCCGAAAGAATTACCGGGATTACCCCCACATCGATCCGTTGAATTTCAAATAGATCTTGTACCAGGAGCTGCACCAATAGCTCGTGCTCCTTACAGACTCGCACCCAGCGAGATGAAAGAACTGCAAAGCCAATTACAAGAACTTTTAGAGCGTGGTTTCATTCGACCAAGCACATCACCGTGGGGAGCTCCTGTTTTGTTTGTCAAGAAGAAAGATGGTACATTCAGGTTGTGTATCGACTACCGAGAGTTGAACAAACTTACCATCAAGAACCGCTACCCACTACCGAGAATCGACGACTTATTTGATAAACTACAAGGCTCGTCTGTTTATTCAAAGATTGACTTACGTTCCGGGTATCATCAAATGCGGGTGAAAGAAGATGATATTCCAAAGACTGCTTTCAGAACACGTTACGGTCATTACGAGTTTATGGTCATGCCGTTTGGTTTAACTAATGCACCAGCTGTGTTCATGGACCTTATGAACCGAGTGTGTGGACCATACCTTGACAAGTTTGTCATTGTTTTCATTGATGACATACTTATTTACTCAAAGAATGACCAAGAACACGGTGAACATTTGAGAAAGGTGTTAGAAGTATTGAGGAAGGAAGAATTGTACGCTAAGTTTTCAAAGTGTGCATTTTGGTTGGAAGAAGTTCAATTCCTCGGTCACATAGTGAACAAAGAAGGTATTAAGGTGGATCCGGCAAAGATAGAAACTGTTGAAAAGTGGGAAACCCCGAAAACTCCGAAACACATACGCCAGTTTTTAGGACTAGCTGGTTACTACAGAAGGTTCATCCAAGACTTTTCCAGAATAGCAAAACCCTTGACTGCATTAACGCATAAAGGGAAGAAATTTGAATGGAATGATGAACAAGAGAAAGCGTTTCAGTTATTGAAGAAAAAGCTAACTACGGCACCTATATTGTCATTGCCTGAAGGGAATGATGATTTTGTGATTTATTGTGATGCATCAAAGCAAGGTCTCGGTTGTGTATTAATGCAACGAACGAAGGTGATTGCTTATGCGTCTAGACAATTGAAGATTCACGAACAAAATTATACGACGCATGATTTGGAATTAGGCGCGGTTGTTTTTGCATTAAAGACTTGGAGGCACTACTTATATGGGGTCAAAAGTATTATATATACCGACCACAAAAGTCTTCAACACATATTTAATCAGAAACAACTGAATATGAGGCAGCGTAGGTGGATTGAATTATTGAATGATTACGACTTTGAGATTCGTTACCACCCGGGGAAGGCAAATGTGGTAGCCGATGCCTTGAGCAGGAAGGACAGAGAACCCATTCGAGTAAAATCTATGAATATAATGATTCATAATAACATTACTACTCAAATAAAGGAGGCGCAACAAGGAGTTTTAAAAGAGGGAAATTTAAAGGATGAAATACCCAAAGGATCGGAGAAGCATCTTAATATTCGGGAAGACGGAACCCGGTATAGGGCTGAAAGGATTTGGGTACCAAAATTTGGAGATATGAGAGAAATGGTACTTAGAGAAGCTCATAAAACCAGATACTCAATACATCCTGGAACGGGGAAGATGTACAAGGATCTTAAGAAACATTTTTGGTGGCCGGGTATGAAAGTCGATGTTGCTAAATACGTAGGAGAATGTTTGACGTGTTCTAAGGTCAAAGCTGAGCATCAGAAACCATCAGGTCTACTTCAACAACCCAAAATCCCGGAATGGAAATGGGAAAACATTACCATGGATTTCATCACTAAATTGCCAAGGACTGCAAGTGGTTTTGATACTATTTGGGTAATAGTTGATCGTCTCACCAAATCAGCACACTTCCTACCAATAAGAGAAGATGACAAGATGGAGAAGTTAGCACAACTGTATTTGAAGGAAGTCATCTCCAGACATGGAATACCAATCTCTATTATCTCTGATAGGGATGGCAGATTTATTTCAAGATTCTGGCAGACATTACAGCAAGCATTAGGAACTCGTCTAGACATGAGTACTGCCTATCATCCACAAACTGATGGGCAGAGCGAAAGGACGATACAAACGCTTGAAGACATGCTACGAGCATGTGTTATTGATTTCGGAAACAGTTGGGATCGACATCTACCGTTAGCAGAATTTTCCTACAACAACAGCTACCATTCAAGCATTGAGATGGCACCGTTTGAAGCACTTTATGGTAGAAAGTGCAGGTCTCCGATTTGTTGGAGTGAAGTGGGGGATAGACAGATTACGGGTCCGGAGATTATACAAGAAACTACCGAGAAGATCATCCAAATTCAACAACGGTTGAAAACCGCCCAAAGTCGACAAAAGAGCTACGCTGACATTAAAAGAAAAGATAAAGAATTTGAAATTGGAGAGATGGTCATGCTTAAAGTTGCACCTTGGAAAGGCGTTGTTCGATTTGGTAAACGAGGGAAATTAAATCCAAGGTATATTGGACCATTCAAGATTATTGATCGTGTCGGACCAGTAGCTTACCGACTAGAGTTACCTCAACAACTCGTGGCTGTACATAACACTTTCCACGTCTCGAATTTAAAGAAATGTTTTGCTAAAGAAGATCTCACTATTCCGTTAGATGAAATCCAAATCAACGAAAAACTTCAATTCATCGAAGAACCCGTCGAAATAATGGATCGTGAGGTTAAAAGACTTAAGCAAAACAAGATACCAATTGTTAAGGTTCGATGGAATGCTCGTAGAGGACTCGAGTTCACCTGGGAGCGTGAAGATCAGATGAAGAAGAAATACCCGCATCTATTTCCAGAAGATTCGTCAACACCTTCAACAGCTTAAAATTTCGGGACGAAATTTATTTAACGGGTAGGTACTGTAGTGACCCGAACTTTTCCATGTTTATATATATTAATTGAGATTGATATTTACATGATTAAATGTTTCCAACATGTTAAGCAATCAAACTTGTTAAGACTTGATTAATTGAAATATGTTTCATATAGACAATTGACCACCCAAGTTGACCGGTGATTCACGAACGTTAAAACTTGTAAAAACTATATGATGACATATATATGGATATATATATAGTTAACATGATACTATGATAAGTAAACATATCATTAAGTATATTAACAATGAACTACATATGTAAAAACAAGACTACTAACTTAATGATTTTTAAACGAGACATATATGTAACGATTATCGTTGTAAAGACATTTAATGTATATATATCATATTAAGAGATATTCATACATGATAATATCATGATAATATAATAATTAAAAATCTCATTTGATATTATAAACATTGGGTTAACAACATTTAACAAGATCGTTAACCTAAAGGTTTCAAAACAACACTTACATGTAACGACTAACGATGACTTAACGACTCAGTTAAAATGTATATACATGTAGTGTTTTAATATGTATTTATACACTTTTGAAAGACTTCAATACACTTATAAAAATACTTCTACTTAACAAAAATGCTTACAATTACATCCTCGTTCAGTTTCATCAACAATTCTACTCGTATGCACCCGTATTCGTACTCGTACAATACACAGCTTTTAGATGTATGTACTATTGGTATATACACTCCAATGATCAGCTCTTAGTAGCCCATGTGAGTCACCTAACACATGTGGGAACCATCATTTGGCAACTAGCATGAAATATCTCATAAAATTACAAAAATATGAGTAATCATTCATGACTTATTTACATGAAAACAAAATTACATATCCTTTATATCTAATCCATACACCAACGACCAAAAAAACACCTACAAACACTTTAATTCTTTAATTTTCTTCATCTAATTGATCTCTCTCAAGTTCTATCTTCAAGTTCTAAGTGTTCTTCATAAATTCCAAAAGTTCTAGTTTCATAAAATCAAGAATACTTTCAAGTTTGCTAGCTCACTTCCAATCTTGTAAGGTGATCATCCAACCTCAAGAAATCTTTGTTTCTTACAGTAGGTTATCATTCTAATACAAGGTAATAATCATATTCAAACTTTGGTTCAATTTCTATAACTATAACAATCTTATTTCAAGTGATGATCTTACTTGAACTTGTTTTCGTGTCATGATTCTGCTTCAAGAACTTCGAGCCATCCAAGGATCCATTGAAGCTAGATCCATTTTTCTCTTTTCCAGTAGGTTTATCCAAGGAACTTAAGGTAGTAATGATGTTCATAACATCATTCGATTCATACATATAAAGCTATCTTATTCGAAGGTTTAAACTTGTAATCACTAGAACATAGTTTAGTTAATTCTAAACTTGTTCGCAAACAAAAGTTAATCCTTCTAACTTGACTTTTAAAATCAACTAAACACATGTTCTATATCTATATGATATGCTAACTTAATGATTTAAAACCTGGAAACACGAAAAACACCGTAAAACCGGATTTACGCCGTCGTAGTAACACCGCGGGCTGTTTTGGGTTAGTTAATTAAAAACTATGATAAACTTTGATTTAAAAGTTGTTATTCTGAGAAAATGATTTTTATTATGAACATGAAACTATATCCAAAAATTATGGTTAAACTCAAAGTGGAAGTATGTTTTCTAAAATGGTCATCTAGACGTCGTTCTTTCGACTGAAATGACTACCTTTACAAAAACGACTTGTAACTTATTTTTCCGACTATAAACCTATACTTTTCTGTTTAGATTCATAAAATAGAGTTCAATATGAAACCATAGCAATTTTATTCACTCAAAACGGATTTAAAATGAAGAAGTTATGGGTAAAACAAGATTGGATAATTTTTCTCATTTTAGCTACGTGAAAATTGGTAACAAATCTATTCCAACCATAACTTAATCAACTTGTATTGTATATTATGTAATCTTGAGATACCATAGACACGTATACAATGTTTCGACCTATCATGTCGACACATCTATATATATTTCGGAACAACCATAGACACTCTATATGTGAATGTTGGAGTTAGCTGTACAGGGTTGAGGTTGATTCCAAAATATATATAGTTTGAGTTGTGATCAATACTGAGATACGTATACACTGGGTCGTGGATTGATTCAAGATAATATTTATCGATTTATTTCTGTACATCTAACTGTGGACAACTAGTTGTAGGTTACTAACGAGGACAGCTGACTTAATAAACTTAAAACATCAAAATATATTAAAAGTGTTGTAAATATATTTTTGAACATACTTTGATATATATGTATATATTGTTATAGGTTCGTGAATCAACCAGTGGCCAAGTCTTACTTCCCGACGAAGTAAAAATCTGTGAAAGTGAGTTATAGTCCCACTTTTAAAATCTAATATTTTTGGGATGAGAATACATGCAGGTTTTATAAATGATTTACAAAATAGACACAAGTACGTGAAACTACATTCTATGGTTGAATTATCGAAATCGAATATGCCCCTTTTTATTAAGTCTGGTAATCTAAGAATTAGGGAATAGACACCCTAATTGACGCGAATCCTAAAGATAGATCTATTGGGCCTAACAAACCCCATCCAAAGTACCGGATGCTTTAGTACTTCGAAATTTATATCATATCCGAAGGGTGTCCCGGAATGATGGGGATATTCTTATATATGCATCTTGTTATTGTCGGTTACCAGGTGTTCACCATATGAATGATTTTTTTATCTCTATGTATGGGATGTGTATTGAAATATGAAATCTTGTGGTCTATTGTTACGATTTGATATATATAGGTTAAACCTATAACTCACCAACATTTTTGTTGATGTTTAAAGCATGTTTATTCTCAGGTGAATATTAAGAGCTTCCGCTGTTGCATACTAAAATAAGGACAAGATTTGGAGTCCATGTTTGTATGATATTGTGTAAAAACTGCATTCAAGAAACTGATTTCGATGTAACATATTTGTATTGTAAACCATTATGTAATGGTCGTGTGTAAACAGGATATTTTAGATTATCATTATTTGATAATCTACGTAAAGCTTTTTAAACCTTTATTTATGAAATAAAGGTTATGGTTTGTTTTAAAAATGAATGCAGTCTTTGAAAAACGTCTCATATAGAGGTCAAAACCTCGCAACGAAATCAATTAATATGGAACGTTTTTAATCAATAAGAACGGGACATTTCAGGGTGGATTTATAGTAAAATATCAGACAGAGAAATCGAGACAGATTATCGCATTTAATCAAATAAGATCCTGATTTCCTTAATCGCCAAAGAACCAAATCTTATTGCAAAGATTTTCTTTAAATTCCATGAATTCCGGAAATCAATCATAACTACGTCATCGGTTAAAACGAATATACGTTTACTCATTTCACTCTCATGCGATAGCTTCACTTATACTCTTCGCGTAATCAAATTGTTTTATCTATATTACTCAATGATGATAAAACTCTATTTATCAACTCATATTCATCATGAAAACATTTTTAAAGTTAGCCATGACGACCTCGATCAAATTTCGGGACGAAATTTCTATAACGGGTAGGTACTGTGACGACCCGAAAATTTCTGACCAAATTTAAACCTAACCTTTATATGTTTCCGACACGATAAGCAGAATTTGTAATGTTGAATCTCAAAAAGTTTGGAACTACATTCATGTAATCAATTACCCTTTGACCGTGTTCGATGATTCACGAACAATTATGTGTATATAGATATGTATATATAATATATAATATTAACTGAAAACATTAACAAAGTATTAGATATATGATACTTTACATAAACATATTTGTTTCGATATATTTATCGACAGAATTAAGAGATAATATCAAATGATTGAATTATCAGATACATTATGATATGATTACGGGCCTATGTTATGAGGTCCACTGTGATTTAAGAAATTTATTTTTTTTGACAACTCATTACTTAACCAGTATGATAAAGATAAAGATATTTATATTTTATTTTATTAAATATATATATATATATATATATATATATATATATATATATATATATATATATATATATATATATATATATATATAACGATTTAAATTAATATTATATATATATTTTATACGCGTATTATACGTACATAGTTTTATACTTATACTATACTTTAACTTTACTTTTACTTTACTTTTACTTTACTTTAACTTTAATAATTCATACTTTAATAATTCACTTTAATAATTCATACTTTAATAATTCACTTTAATAATTCATACTTTAATAATTCACTTTAATAATTCACTTTAATAATTCATACTTTAATAATTCACTTTAATAATTCATACTTTAATAATTCACTTTAATAATTCATACTTTAATAATTCACTTTAATAATTCATACTTTAATAATTCACTTTAATAATTCATACTTTAATAATTCACTTTAATAATTCATACTTTAATAATTTACTTTAATAATTTACTTTAATAATTCATACTTTAATAATTTACTTTAATAATTCAAAAATCTATTATAAATAGAATTCAATAGGTTTCATTATTTCATAGAAACTTGAAAATATATTTCTCTAAACTCTCTCAATCGAATTACATATATATATATTTACTTAGTATTATTTCAAGATATTATTAGTATACATAAAATACTACGACGGAGTTATATTCAGACGATTTCAAAATAAGTTTTCAAACGGGATAGAGCTAAGGAAATTATGGGTTATAGCTAAGGAGGTTATGGGTATTGTTCGAGGGTATTGCTCGTGAGGTCAACCTAACGTTTATCATTTTCGTTGCGTCTACGTACTTTCCTGAAATATTGAATCACAATATTGATACATGAGCATTCATATCTTATTTTTTTATATTCATAGTGTATCCCTGACTAGTGCTCGAGTATATATGATTATGCATGTTTGTATGCTTAGTTTCGTCGTTAAATAGTTTATGATAAATCACGAATTTGATACATATGCTACTGAGATAAGGTATATGATATACATGTCGTTAAAAAGCTAAAGAAAAATTAATAACTTTTCATTTAGAAATCGTGTGGGTTCGATGAACGGATTAAAAGATATGGCCAACTGAATTATTATTAATTTTAATATTATTATTAAAACTATTATTATAATTGTTATCAGTTGATGTTATTACTAAAATTATCTTTATTACTAAAAATTAATATTTTTATTGAAACTATCATTTTATTATTTGTATCATTATTATTATTATCAATATTATTTAATCAAATAAATATGCGTACAAAGATATTTTTACCACACGTAATATAATTACATTAATAATACATACCACTATATTTTTATGATATCAAGTAAATTTTATAAATTTTATTACTTGAGATATATAAAAGTATATTTTTATCATATATGAATTTAAATATAAATTTTTATTTATTAATAAATGACTTGTATTATTTAGTATAATAAGATCTGATAAATATATTTAAATATATAAAACGACTATATATAAGTTATATAATAAACATGTATAGATTTAGGAAGTCATTTTGGGTCAAGTTGACTTTTGTTGACTTTTGCATGTCGGTCTCGAGCATTAGGATTGTGATACACTACGACTTGACCTAAATTGTTAGACAGATATTGACCAACATATAAATATATATACTTAATATAGGTTCGTGAATCCGAGACAAACCCTGCACTTGTTCAGTTCCGTCATATACATAATTGCTACGAAATACAGTATTGTGAGTTTCATTTGCTCCCTTTTTATATATATTTTTGGGCTGAGAATACATGCGCTGATTTATAAATGTTTTACAAAATAGGCACAAGTACTAAAACTAATTCTATGTGGGTTTAAACCAGAAATATACCCTTAGCTTGGTAACATTAAACTACTTGTCTATGTACGGTAGGCGCGAATCCTAAAGATAGATCTATTGGGTCTGACAAACCCCATCCTGACTATGGGATGCTTTAGTACTTCGAGGTTATTTTAAACACACCTGATCTGGTGTACTTCATAGGGTAAAACATGAACGTTAAAGCTTGTTACCGGGTGCCTACAACTTATAGAATACTTTTATACACTTGCGAGTGTACGAATATTTATAGAAACTGAAATCTTGTGGTCTATTACTATTACGGAAATGATGGATTATGATAAACTAATGAACTCACCAACCTTTTGGTTGACACTTTAAAGCATGTTTATTCTCAGGTATTAAAGAATTCTTCCGCTGTGCATTAGCTCATTTTAAGGATATTACTTGGAGTCATTCAAGACATACTTTGAAAGACGTTGCATTCGAGTCGTTGAGTTCATCAAGATTAATATTAAGTCAATTATAGTTGGATGTAATATGAAATGGTATGCATGCCGTCAATTTTTGATGTAAAGAAAGTTTGTCTTTTAAAAACGAATGCAATGTTTGTAAAACGTATCATATAGAGGTCAAATACCTCGCGATGTAATCAACTATTGTGAATCATTTATAATGTATATGAACGGGTCCTTTCAGTTGGTATCAGAGCGGTGGTCTTAGCGAACCAGGTCTTGCATTAGTGTGTCTAACTGATAGTTGTTAAGATGCATTAGTGAGTCTGGACTTCGACCGTGTCTGCATGTCAAAAGTTTTGCTTATCATTTTTAGTCGGAAATCATCTACTTACCATCCTTAGGAAATTACCTGCTTATCATTCTTAAGTCTAGACGCGTTTTCCTACATTTATTGCATAATAGTGTATAGACGAATTCTTATCTTAGCATATCTGTTACTGTGAACTTTGACTGACGTCTTTCAAAGATTCCTCCGTAATTTATGGGATTTTGGTATTATATATACATATGTAAATTATATATTGAAGAATACCAAATCTAAATTCTACAATCTATTTCATACCAAATAAATTCTTTCCCTGATCATACAAGATGGATCCCTCAACCAGTTCGAGTTCCTCGAATTCCGACAGCTATGCCGATATGGATTTCCACATGAGCTCCGAAAGCAGCGTGACCGGAATGGATCAACCAATTAGCCATCATCTATTCTGGATGAATTGGGGATGGGTTCGTAATCTACTTAACCATTGGAGACAAGAAGAAGGCGATCCCTTTCATCCACCACATTGCCCTCTTGGCAATGAACCTGAAGCACTTACCGGCGAACCTGTCCGAAACACCATTTTCTCTCTCATTTCCAGAGTATCTCGTCATGATTATATACTACACCAAATTCTAGATCTTATTTATCCGCTCGTCCGAACCAACAATCACCCCGGTGTAATAGAAGAAGTCAACGAGCTTCGCGCTCGGGTAGTGGCTTTGGAGAATATGGTGCAAAGGTTACAAACACCAGCAGTAGCACCAGCAGCATAACCAGTACCACCATCAACAACATCAACAGTACCATTACCACCACCTACAACAACCGCATCGCAAACCTCAACTTCACAATCTGTCCCACGAGCATCGACGTCATACGCCATGTAGATACCAAGGAATACCACAACGATGAAGTATTGATTCATAACTTCATTGGGGAAACATTCTACGGCGATTATGTAATTTCTAAAGTTTAGAAATTATCTATCCTAGCCTTAACCATAAATCAAATGAGTTTAATTTAATATTAACTCATTAAATCAATATTACATCTGAAGAAATATACACATATATATTTCCATAAAGACTGTAATAAAATTCTTTTGTACAAAATATTAATTGTGAAATTTTTTTTTTAACGGGTAGGTAATACCCGAGAGATATATAAATTCACAATTAATATGTTACATTCTTCGAATCTGATTCAGCAAATCATCCATTATACTCCCTACTTTCACAACAATATACATTCTTTTATAGAAATCAAAACAACCCTACACATTCAAAATCTAATTACATATTCTGATTTTGAAATCTCAGAATTCGATTCAAGATATAACCGAAATCATCACTCTTAGATTCCTACATCTTTCAAAACTATACTTTGACTTCAAAACTGTCCTAGAACCTCATTTCTATTCATGGAACTCACAAAAATATTTGTATCATTCAAAATCTTAGAACATCATATGTATATTAACAATTACAATATGTGTTCAAACACTTCGAAATTCCTAAAGACATGCGAGATGATGATCCAACCACATATTACCCACTGTCATGCATCTGAAAAGCTCTCGAAACCAAAGTTATAGTTTAACACGTATCCGTGTCAGATCCTTTGATATTTATTACCAAATATAATCTTTCAATCTCTTTCCAAAATAGACAGTTTTGTCACAGCTCTAGCAAATCACCTTCATTTGTTTATACAAATAAACCTTATTATAACAATTACCCCTTCATCATTGTTACCGGGGAACCTTTCATATCTCGCCACATTAGCAGTAAACTTATCAACAACTTCATTAACCTTCGACTTAAGCCTCTCCGAAAAGCCACTATACTTATTCATTAAAACCCCATCATGTACTCACCTACATCCTGTAACAATAATTGTCACACCAACTACTGGGAATTAGCAATCAGTATTTTGAATTTCGCGACAATTTTACGTCAAAAGTTATACATATAACGTCTATCTCCTAGACTTACAGGCTTCGAATTTGAATTTTCTGAAAAACATCCCAAACTATGAACTAGTTCTCCGAAATTGGAAAAATGCTGATGAAGCAGCAAAAACTGTAAACGACTTTAACAGTCAAAAGTTTGATGATAAAGAATAGTATGGTGGTAAAGCTGAGAAAAAGAGAAGGTTTGAAACTGGAAAACAGATTGAGCAGACCATGAAGGAGGCTGTGGACAAATCACAAAGACTAAACTTGCCTTCAAAGGATCCAAATGATTCAGTGTCTACTGAAATCGTTAGCAAACACCTTACTTCTTATTCTAAACCTTCACAGACAAATCTTTTTTATCATCCATATTATCTTATCTTTTATTATAATATCATCGATATTCCTGAAGATATTTTCACAACTATTCTTATCCAATATCTTTTATCTCTTCGCAATATTTGCGTTACAACATAAAAAGAAACTGTGTTAGTTTCTAAATTTAAAAAAAAATTATGAATTTAAAATAGGAATGTTTTTGAAGTAGTGTTGGGAACTGAAGCATGAGTTAGTATAATATAATGACACTTGATCAACGTGATTATATTACAGTAAGTCATGCTGAGTTTCTAATGGAACGTGATGATTCACAGAACATACCGTCATCATGTACTGTTTACACGACTCTTACATTCTACCCAATTTTCAAACATATTAAGAACATATCATCTTGATAGCTCTATATTTTCGGATATTCTGGTAATTTTCCAAATCAAGATCGTGCCATTACGATTTTCTTCTTGGAACATTAACTATGTTCATCCAAAAATTCATATCTACGAATTCTGGACTATTATCCGCTTGACTTAAGATCGGGAAGAGAAAACGAAAGCATGAAGCTCCGAAATATAATGGAGAATATAAAGACCGATAACAACTCCAAAATTACAAACCGTGTATATAAATGGGTATAGCAATATAAAGACACGGGAGAATGAAAAACACAATAACCCCAAGGTAATGGTAGAAGAAAATAACTTCCTCCGGTGGTAGATGAAAAAGAAGAATGACAGATATGAAAGTTAAAAGTATATCAAGAATCAATACTGAATGAAGCATATTAACGAATGCTTTAAAGTATGAATTGGGGAGAAAGACTAGAAGGTGTGAGCTGTGGAAATAAAGAAACGAAGGGGTGGATTTATAGTAAAATATCAGACAGAGAAATCGAGACAGATTATCGCATTTAATCAAATAAGATCCTGATTTCCTTAATCGCCAAAGAACCAAATCTTATTGCAAAGATTTTCTTTAAATTCCATGAATTCCGAAAATCAATCATAACTACGTCATCGGTTAAAACGAATATACGTTTACTCATTTCACTCTCATGCGATAGCTTCACTTATACTCTTCGCGTAATCAAATTGTTTTATCTATATTACTCAATGATGATAAAACTCTATTTATCAACTCATATTCATCATGAAAACATTTTTAAAGTTAGCCATGACGACCTCGATCAAATTTCGGGACGAAATTTCTATAACGGGTAGGTACTGTGACGACCCGAAAATTTCCGACCAAATTTAAACCTAACCTTTATATGTTTCCGACACGATAAGCAGAATTTGTAATGTTGAATCTCAAAAAGTTTGGAACTACATTCATGTAATCAATTACCCTTTGACCGTGTTCGACGATTCACGAACAATTATGTGTATATAGATATGTATATATAATATATAATATTAACTGAAAACATTAACAAAGTATTAGATATATGATACTTTACATAAACATATTTGTTTCGATATATTTATCGACAGAATTAAGAGATAATATCAAATGATTGAATTATCAGATACATTATGATATGATTACGGGCCTATGTTATGAGGTCCACTGTGATTTAAGAAATTTATTTTTTTTGACAACTCATTACTTAACCAGTATGATAAAGATAAAGATATTTATATTTTATTTTATTAAATATATATATATATATATATATATATATATATATATATATATATATAACGATTTAAATTAATATTATATATATATATTATACGCGTATTATACGTACATAGTTTTATACTTATACTATACTTTAACTTTACTTTTACTTTACTTTTACTTTACTTTAACTTTAATAATTCATACTTTAATAATTCACTTTAATAATTCATACTTTAATAATTCACTTTAATAATTCATACTTTAATAATTCACTTTAATAATTCACTTTAATAATTCACTTTAATAATTCATACTTTAATAATTCATACTTTAATAATTCACTTTAATAATTCATACTTTAATAATTCACTTTAATAATTCATACTTTAATAATTCACTTTAATAATTCATACTTTAATAATTCACTTTAATAATTCATACTTTAATAATTTACTTTAATAATTTACTTTAATAATTCATACTTTAATAATTCACTTTAATAATTCAAAAATCTATTATAAATAGAATTCAATAGGTTTCATTATTTCATAGAAACTTGAAAATATATTTCTCTAAACTCTCTCAATCGAATTACATATATATATATTTACTTAGTATTATTTCAAGATATTATTAGTATACATAAAATACTACGACGGAGTTATATTCAGACGATTTCAAAATAAGTTTTCAAACGGGATAGAGCTAAGGAAATTATGGGTTATAGCTAAGGAGGTTATGGGTATTGTTCGAGGGTATTGCTCGTGAGGTCAACCTAACGTTTATCATTTTCGTTGCGTCTACGTACTTTCCTGCAATATTGAATCACAATATTGATACGTGAGCATTCATATCTTATTTTTTTAGATTCATAGTGTATCCCTGATTAGTGCTCGAGTATATATGATTATGCATGTTTGTATGCTTAGTTTCGTCGTTAAATAGTTTATGATAAATCACAAATTTGATACATATGCTACTGAGATAAGGTATATGATATGCATGTCGTTAAAAAGCTAAAGAAAAATTAATAACTTTTCATTTAGAAATCGTGTGGGTTCGATGAACGGATTAAAAGATATGGCCAACTGAATTATTATTAATTTTAATATTATTATTAAAACTATTATTATAATTGTTATCAGTTGATGTTATTACTAAAATTATCTTTATTACTAAAAATTAATATTTTTATTGAAACTATCATTTTATTATTTGTATCATTATTATTATTATCAATATTATTTAATCAAATAAATATGCGTACAAAGATATTTTTACCACACGTAATATAATTACATTAATAATACATACCACTATATTTTTATGATATCAAGTAAATTTTATAAATTTTATTACTTGAGATATATAAAAGTATATTTTTATCATATATGAATTTAAATATAAATTTTTATTTATTAATAAATGACTTGTATTATTTAGTATAATAAGATCTGATAAATATATTTAAATATATAAAACGACTATATATAAGTTATATAATAAACATGTATAGATTTAGGAAGTCATTTTGGGTCAAGTTGACTTTTGTTGACTTTTGCATGTCGGTCTCGAGCATTAGGATTGTGATACACTACGACTTGACCTAAATTGTTAGACAGATATTGACCAACATATAAATATATATACTTAATATAGGTTCGTGAATCCGAGACAAACCCTGCACTTGTTCAGTTCCGTCATATACATAATTGCTACGAAATACAGTATTGTGAGTTTCATTTGCTCCCTTTTTATATATATTTTTGGGCTGAGAATACATGCGCTGATTTATAAATGTTTTACAAAATAGGCACAAGTACTAAAACTAATTCTATGTGGGTTTAAACCAGAAATATACCCTTAGCTTGGTAACATTAAACTACTTGTCTATGTACGGTAGGCGCGAATCCTAAAGATAGATCTATTGGGTCTGACAAACCCCATCCTGACTATGGGATGCTTTAGTACTTCGAGGTTATTTTAAACACACCTGATCTGGTGTACTTCAGAGGGTAAAACATGAACGTTAAAGCTTGTTACCGGGTGCCTACAACTTATAGAATACTTTTATACACTTGCAAGTGTACGAATATTTATAGAAACTGAAATCTTGTGGTCTATTACTATTACGGAAATGATGGATTATGATAAACTAATGAACTCACCAACCTTTTGGTTGACACTTTAAAGCATGTTTATTCTCAGGTATTAAAGAATTCTTCCGCTGTGCATTAGCTCATTTTAAGGATATTACTTGGAGTCATTCAAGACATACTTTGAAAGACGTTGCATTCGAGTCGTTGAGTTCATCAAGATTAATATTAAGTCAATTATAGTTGGATGTAATATGAAATGGTATGCATGCCGTCAATTTTTGATGTAAAGAAAGTTTGTCTTTTAAAAACGAATGCAATGTGTCATAACCCGTCCTTAACCGTAAGAACGTGTTAGATAACGTATGATTTCATTGCGAGGTATTGACCTCTATATGCGACATTTTTAAAAGAAAAACTGCATATATTATACATTACAAACCATGATTCTTATTTTTGATACAAGCTTTGGACGAAATAAAGATGATTATCGTTTAGCGATAATCTTCGACTTACAAACTTTACAAATGATGATAACAACACGATTTCTAGCATATTTTACAACACAAGTTCTTGGATATGCAGTCTTATTTTTGACACAAATATGCGTACGCAAGATCCTGCTCAAATTCAACATAATGCAGCGGAAACTTCTAATTATCACCTGAGAATAAACATGTTTAAAACGTCAACATAAAGTTGGTGAGATATAGGTTTAGTGCCGGCAGCAATATATATATAGACCACAAGATTTCGTATATAAACATATGTACACTCGCAAGTGTATAAAAGTATTTTATAAGTTGTAGGCACCCGGTAACAAGCCTTAACGTTCATGTTTTACCCTCTGAAGTACACCAGATCAGGTGTGTTTAAAATAACCTCGAAGTACTAAAGCATCTCATAGTCAGGATGGGGTTTGTCAGGCCCAATAGATCTATCTTTAGGATTCGCGCCTACCGTACATAGACAAGTAGTTTAATGTTACCAAGCTAAGGGTATATTTCTGGTTTAAACCCACGTAGAATTAGTTTTAGTACTTGTGCCTATTTCGTAAAACATTTATAAAAACAGCGCATGTATTCTCAGTCCCAAAAATATATATAAAAGGGAGCAAATGAAACTCACTGTTGTCTTGAAGATATATATAATTTGACTTGGTCTCCAGTTGATATCACGAACCTATCCATATATAATATATCAATACCTTTTCTTTTTAAACAAACGTCACATATATATACTTGTTATACTTTTAATACTTTGAATAATTCCTTAGTCCGTAGTTAACAGTTCGTTGTTAGTAATTCAATTTTAATGGTTCATTTTTAGATGTTTAATATACCCGCAATGAAATAAATAAAACCCCCAACGAAATAAATAAAACCCCATCGTATATGTATTGGTCGAGATTAATCTTGACCCACGGTACCGGTGTTGTCAAATGACGTGTTGCGTACATAAAGTACCGGTGTTGTCAAATGACGTGTTGCGTACAATCATGGGATCTTATGATTAATCTTCTCGTGTTGTTTACGGGTGATCCTGAACCATATAAAATTGAATTATAAGTACATATATATAAAATATCATGTTATCTTAGAAAGATGTGATTTTATTTAATTTTTCCCAATTAATCCCGAAGTTAAACTAGTCTTGGATAACCAATTTTGTTTCGGTCATAGTTTCTTCGTTACAACTCCGTTTTCGTTGATTCAACTTGCCATCTCCTTGGATCGAGTCCCTCTTTAAGACTATGAACTGTAAATACCTTAGTTTGTATTCAAAATCACACGGCATAGGTGAAACTTTAGTGAAACTTATGAAGTTAAACATTTTCCTTTATGTAAACAACCTTAAATGGTTATTTTTCTAAAAATACTTATACTTTGAATTAAATCATGAAATTTTTATGTGTTATCATATTCATAGTAAAAATCATTTTTCCAGAACATAAACCTCCAATTCAAAGTTTAAGATGGTTTTTAATTATCCAACCCAAAACAGTCCCCGGTGACACTCCGACGTCGTAAAAACAGTTTTTAAGATATTCTTTGAAAAACCAAGTTATACCTTGTTAAATTAGCATATATTTAAGTTATATTACAGGTCTTGAAGTATTTTAAAAGTTAAGTTAGAAGGATCTATTTAGTTTGCAAACAAGTTTGAAAACTTTCAAACTATGTTCTTGTTGTTAAAATTGTATACCACAAAATATGATAGCTATATATATATGAATCGAATAAGGTTATAAACATAGATTCTACCTCAAGTTCCTTGGACAAAGTTGCTGTAAAAGAGGAGTAAAAACCTAGAACCAAAAGGGTGATGGAATTGGATGAAAGATTGGAAGTAAGTTTGTGTTCTTGGAAGGATTTCTTGAAGTGTTTTTGTATGGTTTTCTTATGGTGTTTAAGTAAGGTTTTTGAAGCTAATTCATGGGGAAAATGCTTGGAGATGATCAAGTATGATGTTAAGAGTATTTTAAGAGAGAAATGGAAGTGTAAGTATGAGAAAATGGGGTGAAGAAATGGTGTGCATGCATAAAAACGTTTTTAGGTTATAAAGGAAAAAAAGATACCTAACTTTGTTTTCTTGCTAAATAATTCATGCTACTTGACAAATGGTTGGTTCCACATGTTTCTTAATCATTTAAGGCTGCTAAGGAGCAGATTTTTATTGGTATATACCAATAGTAAATACATCTAGAAGCTGCGTATGATACGGGTACATATACCCTAGGTATACGTATAGAAATCTTTGAGAAAATGGAACGAGGATTCAAATATAGCTATCTTTTGTAAATACACTTATATTGTTTTATGTATTTAAGTTATTAAAAGTGATTAAATACATTACTTATACGATATATGTATAAACATTATAAGTCATAAGTATTAATGTCAAATAACGTTACGTATGGTTATCGTTTTGAAAACTTAAGTTAGTAGTTTCAAAATATACTTATAACTTATTGTTATTAATACAAAATGAGGTATTAAAACATTCTTAGATCATGTTAAATATGTATATATACATATATATACACAAACGTATAATTATCATATATTGTATAGTTCGTGATATCATCGGTCAAACTAGACGGTCAAACGTTGTGTAAATCTCTTTTCGAAAACATAAGTCTCAACAATTTGGATTGCTTATCATGTTGGTAAGGTTTAATTTATGTAAATATTAATCTTATAAGTATAGAACGATCGAAAAAGTGCGGGTCATTACAGTACCTACCCGTTAAATAAATTTCGTCCCTAAATTTTAAAATTGTACCTATTTTGCGTCATCGGGAAACAAGTGTGGATACTTTTGTTTCATTTGATCCTCTCGTTCCCAAGTAAACTCAGGACCTCTTCGAGCATTCCAACGAACCTTAACGATCGGTATGTTGATCTGCTTGAGCCGTTTAACTTCACGATCCATGATTTCGATTGGTTCTTCGATGAATTGTAGTTTCTCGTCGACATGGATTTCTTCAAGAGGAATGGTGAGGTATTCCTTTGCAAGACACTTCTTAAGGTTTGAGACGTGAAAAGTATTATGTACTCCGGCGAGTTGTTGCGGTAACTCGAGTCGATAAGCTACCGGTCCAATGCGTTCGATGATCTTGAACGGGCCTACGTACCTTGGGTTCAGTTTACCCCTTTTGCCAAAACGTATTACACCTTTCCATGGTGATACCTTTAACATAACCATGTCACCGATCTGAAACTCTAATGGTTTCCTTCGAACATCAGCGTAGCTCTTTTGGCCACTACGGGCTGTTTTCAATCTCTCCTTAATTTGTACTATCTTTTCAGTAGTTTCATGTATGATCTCGGGACCAGTTAATTGTCGATCTCCTACTTCATTCCAACAGATAGGAGATCTACACTTCCTCCCATACAGTGCTTCGAATGGCGCAGCTTTAATGCTCGCATGATAACTATTATTATACGAGAATTCTGCTAATGGTAGATATTTATCCCATCCGTTTCCAAAATCGATCACACATGCCCTGAGCATGTCTTCAAGAGTCTGAATCGTTCTTTCACTCTGCCCGTCGGTTTGCGGATGATACGCGGTACTCATATCCAAACGAGTTCCTAGGGCCTCCTGTAGTGATTGCCAGAACTTTGATGTAAATCTACTATCACGATCGGATATAATGGAAATAGGTATTCCATGCCTTGAAACAACTTCCTTTATATACAATCGTAATAGTTTCTCCATTCTATCCGTTTCCTTTATAGGCAAGAAGTGTGCAGACTTGGTGAGACGATCAACAATCACCCAAATGGTGTCGTATCCCCAGGCAGTCTTTGGTAACTTCATGATGAAATCCATGGTAATACCATCCCATTTCCATTCTGGGATTTCTGGTTGTTGAAGTAACCCTGACGGCTTCTGGTGTTCAGCTTTGACTTTGGAACAAGTTAAACATTCCCCAACATATGTTGCAACGTCTGTCTTTAAATTAGGCCACCAATAATGTGTCTTAAGATCTTGGTACATCTTTCCAACTCCAGGATGTATCGAGTATCTTGTCTTATGTGCCTCATTTAATATCAACTTCCTTAATCTACCCAACTTCGGTACCCAAATACGATTTGCAAAATATCGAATTCCATCTTCCCGCATAACGAGTTGCTTCTCATACTTCTTCATTATTTCATTTCCTATATTTTCTTTAGTAAGTGCTTCTCGTTGAACTTCTTTGATTTGTGAGTTGAGATTCATGCGAATTTTTATGTTCATCGCTCGTACTCGAATTGGTTCTCGTTCCTTTCTGCTTAAAGCATCGGCCACCACGTTCGCCTTCCCGGGATGATAACGAATTTCACAATCATAGTCGTTTATTAACTCGACCCACCTACGTTGTCTCATGTTCAGCTGTTTCTGATCAAAAATATGTTGAAGGCTTTTATGATCAGTAAACATAGTGCATTTAACCCCATACAAGTAGTGTCTCCATATCTTCAATGCAAACACGACTGCTCCCAGTTCTAGATCATGCGTCGTATAATTCCGCTCGTGAATCTTCAATTGTCGGGATGCGTATGCAATAACTTTCTTTCGTTGCATAAGAACACAACCAAAACCTTGTCGCGAAGCGTCACAATATATTTCAAAATCATCGTTCCCTTCTGGTAACGATAAAATAGGCGCCGTAGTTAACTTCTTCTTTAGTAATTGAAATGCACTCTCCTGCTCAAAAGTCCATTCATATTTCTTCCCTTTTTGCGTTAACGCTGTCAACGGCTTAGCTATTCGGGAAAAATCTTGAATAAACCTTCTATAATAACCGGCTAAACCCAAAAATTGGCGTATCTGCGTTGGTGTCTTAGGAGTCTCCCATTTTTCAATGGCTTCAATTTTTGCTGGATCAACCTGAATTCCTTTGCTACTAACAACGTGGCCAAGAAATTGCACTTCTTTCAACCAGAAAGCACATTTAAAAAATTTAGCATATAGCTGTTCTTTTCTCAACAACTCTAATATCAACCTTAAATGCTGCTCATGCTCTTGCTCACTCTTGGAATAGATAAGAATATCATCAATGAAAACGATAACAAACTTATCTAAATATGGACTACAAACTCGATTCATGAGGTCCATGAATACAGCTGGCGCATTTGTCAACCCAAACGGCATGACCAAAAATTCGTAATGACCGTAACGTGTCCGAAAAGCAGTTTTCGGTATATCTTCTTCTTTGACGCGTAATTGATGATAGCCTGATCTTAGGTCAATTTTCGAATAAACACACGATCCTTGGAGTTGATCAAATAAGTCGTCAATTCTCGGTAGTGGATACCGATTTTTGATAGTTAACTTATTTAATTCACGATAATCTATACACATTCGGAAAGATCCATCTTTCTTCTTGACGAATAAAATTGGAGCTCCCCACGGTGAAGTACTTGGTCGTATGAATCCACGATCCAGTAATTCTTTTAACTGACTCTGAAGTTCTTTTAACTCGGACGGTGCAAGTCTATATGGAGCACGGGCAACTGGTGCAGCTCCTGGTACTAAATCTATTTGAAATTCTACAGATCTAAATGGAGGTAGTCCCGGCAACTCTTCCGGAAAAACTTCAGGAAAATCTCTTGCCACAGGCACGTCGTTGATGCACTTCTCTTTTTCTTTCTTTTCGACTTTATTAACATGTGCTAGAATAGCATAACATCCCTTTTCTAAACACTTCTTGGCTTTCAAACAGCTAATGAGTTTTAGCTTTGAGTTACCCTTCTCTCCATAAATCATTACTGGCGTTTTATCCTTACGAGGAATGCGAATTGCCTTCTTGGCGCACAAAACTTCAGCTCCTATTTTGGACATCCAGTCCATGCCGACTATTACATCAAAACTTCCTAATTCTACGGGTATCAAGTCAATTTTAAACGTTTCTCCGGCTAAATTTATTTTACAATCACGGCAAATTTTATCGGCTTTAATTAGTTTACCATTAGCTAACTCAATCATGTACTTAGCATCGAGAGGTAATGATGAACAATTCAATTTAGCGTGAAAGTCTCTACACACGTAACTTCTATCAGCACCAGTATCAAATATAATAGATGCGGATAAGTTATTAATGGTAAACGTACCCGTAACAAGCTCCGGGTCTTCACATGCCTCTTTAGCATTAATAACAAATGCTCTTCCACGTGCAGGTCCGATATTCTTCTCTGGATTCGGGCACTGGCTCTTATAGTGACCTTGTTTTCCACACCCAAAACAAGTAATGGTAGCCAAAGCAGTTCTATTTGCATTGGTGGCAGGAGTCTTGGTACCATTTGTATTTGTAACTAGGGCCCTACAATCTTCAGCAAGATGACCCTTTCGATTACATTTGTTGCATACCACATTACAGTAGCCAGAGTGATGTTTGTGGCATCGGTTACATAAAGGATTTTGTCCTTTGTAACCAAAGCTTAAACCACTACCCGCACCTTGCGTGATTTCTTGTTTCTTAAAAGATTGTTGTTGGTTACCTCGATCATAATTTCCATTCCACTTTCTTTTGTTACCTGATACCTTCACATCAGTATTGGATACTTTCTTATCCATGATGACCTGATCCATTAGCTCGTTTGCCATGGTTATAGCTTCATGAATTGTCTTAGGTTTCGATGCTGTAACATTTGCCTTGACCTTTTTGGGCAAACCATCTTTGTACATTTCAATCTTCCGTTCTTCGGTTGGGACCAATTCAGGACATAGCAAAACTAATTCCATGAATCGCTGATTGTAGTTGGTGATTTCAGTACCAACAACCTTCAGGCTTCGTAATTCATCTTCCAACTTCCTAACCTCGTTCCTTGGACAATACTCGTTGATTAACATTGTTTTGAATTCTTCCCAAGGAGTATCATAAGCTACATCTCCTCCTACAGCCTTCACATAATTTTTCCACCACGTGAGTGCACTATCTTGTAAAGTGCACGATGCATACTTGGTCATGTCCTTTTCAACACAACCACTTATTTTAAACACAGTCTCCATCTTTTCTATCCACCGGGTTAAACCGATCGGTCCTTCTGTTCCACTGAATGATGAGGGCTTGCAAGCTTGAAAAGTTTTGTAAGTGCACCCCACACGAGGATTTGGGTTAACTGCAGCACCTCTTGCAGCCTCGACCCATAACATTCTGTCGTTCACTCGCTGATTGATGAGTTCCTGGATTTCTTGTTCCGTCATTCGGTTCAATCGCGCCATATTCTTCTATAAGAATGAAAAGAAAATAATTATTCACATGGAATATTATAGATGTAGTGTATATTTACAGTACATTATAGCTTATTAATTATATGAACCAGGTATTATTATAAAAGCCTTTTCTTCTTATTAGCGTTTTATAATTATATCTAGGGTAGTACCTACCCGTTAATGTCCATACTTAATAGCTTAGTACAGAATCAATTACTACCATCTAAATAATACTTAACCATGGAAAATTATTGCATTTCACACTTCACTATTTTACATATGCTTATCTTACATCGAACATTAAGCAAACCACACTAATAATATTATACAAAACATTATATGATCCCATGGTTTAATACGGCAGCGCATCGTTTGGTCTATTTTCTAGGACGTTTAGGTTCAAAGAATCGCTTAACGCTTATCCTGGCTGTCTGCCTATATTTTGGCTGTGGGACTGATGAACTGGATGCCGGGATAGAACGAATAGGAATAGCGGGAATAGGGGTGGTAGTGTCTAGTGGAGTTGGTGCCACATCATCCTTATTAAACTCAGGATTTGAATTTTCTAATTCATTAGCCTTTCGTTTCTTTCCTAGTTCGAACTCTTTTTTTGTAATTTCCTGTATTTCTTCCTCGGGTTCACTTTCCTCCTCGGGTTCACTTTCCTCCTCGGGTTCACTTTCCTCCTCGGGTTCACTTTCCGGGTTCTCTATAGTCGGTTCATCCGGAATTTGTGAGTCTTCCCCAAAGATATTATTTTCGTCATCGGATAGGTTAATGACTGGAACACCATCTGAAGATTCTGGTTCGGAGTCGCTGAATGTGATAACAAGTTTTGAGCCCGACATCTATCACACAACAACTAACCCATTAGTACTACATAATATTTACATATAAATTTTAACCAACAATGATAAGCAATGATTTTTAAATCAGACCCGGTCAAAGTCCAGACTTACTAATGTATCCTAACGACTTATCAGTTAGACACACTAATGCAAACCTGGTTCGCTAAGACCACCGCTCTGATACCACATGTCATAACCCGTCCTTAACCGTAAAAACGTGTTAGATAACGTATGATTTCATTGCGAGGTATTGACCTCTATATGCGACATTTTTAAAAGAAAAACTGCATATATTATACATTACAAACCATGATTCTTATTTTTGATACAAGCTTTGGACGAAATAAAGATGATTATCGTTTAGCGATAATCTTCGACTTACAAACTTTACAAATGATGATAAAAACACGATTTCTAGCATATTTTACAACACAAGTTCTTGGATATGCAGTCTTATTTTTGACACAAATATGCGTACGCAAGATCCTGCTCAAATTCAACATAATGCAGCGGAAACTTCTAATTATCACCTGAGAATAAACATGTTTAAAACGTCAACATAAAGTTGGTGAGATATAGGTTTAGTGCCGGCAGCAATATATATATAGACCACAAGATTTCGTATATAAACATATGTACACTCGCAAGTGTATAAAAGTATTTTATAAGTTGTAGGCACCCGGTAACAAGCCTTAACGTTCATGTTTTACCCTCTGAAGTACACCAGATCAGGTGTGTTTAAAATAACCTCGAAGTACTAAAGCATCTCATAGTCAGGATGGGGTTTGTCAGGCCCAATAGATCTATCTTTAGGATTCGCGCCTACCGTACATAGACAAGTAGTTTAATGTTACCAAGCTAAGGGTATATTTCTGGTTTAAACCCACGTAGAATTAGTTTTAGTACTTGTGCCTATTTCGTAAAACATTTATAAAAACAGCGCATGTATTCTCAGTCCCAAAAATATATATAAAAGGGAGCAAATGAAACTCACTGTTGTCTTGAAGATATATATAATTTGACTTGGTCTCCGGTTGATATCACGAACCTATCCATATATAATATATCAATACCTTTTCTTTTTAAACAAACGTCACATATATATACTTGTTATACTTTTAATACTTTGAATAATTCCTTAGTCCGTAGTTAGCAGTTCGTTGTTAGTAATTCAATTTTAATGGTTCATTTTTAGATGTTTAATATACCCGCAATGAAATATATAAAACCCCCAACGAAATAAATAAAACCCCATCGTATATGTATTGGTCGAGATTAATCTTGACCCACGGTACCGGTGTTGTCAAATGACGTGTTGCGTACATAAAGTACCGGTGTTGTCAAATGACGTGTTGCGTACAATCATGGGATCTTATGATTAATCTTCTCGTGTTGTTTACGGGTGATCCTGAACCATATAAAATTGAATTATAAGTACATATATATAAAATATCATGTTATCTTAGAAAGATGTGATTTTATTTAATTTTTCCCAATTAATCCCGAAGTTAAACTAGTCTTGGATAACCAATTTTGTTTCGGTCATAGTTTCTTCGTTACAACTCCGTTTATTTGATTCAACTTGCCATCTCCTTGGATCGAGTCCCTCTTTAAGACTATGAACTGTAAATACCTTAGTTTGTATTCAAAATCACACGGCATAGGTGAAACTTTAGTGAAACTTATGAAGTTAAACATTTTCCTTTATGTAAACAACCTTAAATGGTTATTTTTCTAAAAATACTTATACTTTGAATTAAATCATGAAATTTTTATGTGTTATCATATTCATAGTAAAAATCATTTTTTAAGAACATAAACCTCCAATTCAAAGTTTAAGATGGTTTTTAATTATCCAACCCAAAACAGTCCCCGGTGACACTCCGACGTCGTAAAAACAGTTTTTAAGATATTCTTTGAAAAACCAAGTTATACCTTGTTAAATTAGCATATATTTAAGTTATATTACAGGTCTTGAAGTATTTTAAAAGTTAAGTTAGAAGGATCTATTTAGTTTGCAAACAAGTTTGAAAACTTTCAAACTATGTTCTTGTTGTTAAAATTGTATACCACAAAATATGATAGCTATATATATATGAATCGAATAAGGTTATAAACATAGATTCTACCTCAAGTTCCTTGGACAAGGTTGCTGTAAAAGAGGAGTAAAAACCTAGAACCAAAAGGGTGATGGAATTGGATGAAAGATTGGAAGTAAGTTTGTGTTCTTGGAAGGATTTCTTGAAGTGTTTTTGTATGGTTTTCTTATGGTGTTTAAGTAAGGTTTTTGAAGCTAATTCATGGGGAAAATGCTTGGAGATGATCAAGTATGATGTTAAGAGTATTTTAAGAGAGAAATGGAAGTGTAAGTATGAGAAAATGGGGTGAAGAAATGGTGTGCATGCATAAAAACGTTTTTAGGTTATAAAGGAAAAAAAGATACCTAACTTTGTTTTCTTGCTAAATAATTCATGCTACTTGACAAATGGTTGGTTCCACATGTTTCTTAATCATTTAAGGCTGCTAAGGAGCAGATTTTTATTGGTATATACCAATAGTAAATACATCTAGAAGCTGCGTATGATACGGGTACATATACCCTAGGTATACGTATAGAAATCTTTGAGAAAACGGAACGAGGATTCAAATATAGCTATCTTTTGTAAATACACTTATATTGTTTTATGTATTTAAGTTATTAAAAGTGATTAAATACATTACTTATACGATATATGTATAAACATTATAAGTCATAAGTATTAATGTCAAATAACGTTACGTATGGTTATCGTTTTGAAAACTTAAGTTAGTAGTTTCAAAATATACTTATAACTTATTGTTATTAATACAAAATGAGGTATTAAAACATTCTTAGATCATGTTAAATATGTATATATACATATATATACACAAACGTATAATTATCATATATTGTATAGTTCGTGATATCATCGGTCAAACTAGACGGTCAAACGTTGTGTAAATCTCTTTTCGAAAACATAAGTCTCAACAATTTGGATTGCTTATCATGTTGGTAAGGTTTAATTTATGTAAATATTAATCTTATAAGTATAGAACGATCGAAAAAGTGCGGGTCATTACACAATGTTTGTAAAACGTATCATATAGAGGTCAAATACCTTGCGATGTAATCAACTATTGTGAATCGTTTATAATGTATATGAACGGGTCCTTTCATTATTGCCCCATGATTAACCTGCATCAACAATCAAACCAAACCAAATTAATGACTATTAGTTGTTACTGGTTTCTATTTAAGGCAAAACATACTCGATTCAATGTTACCATAAATCTATTTTCCGTTATTATTTCATATGAAAACCTAAATCATCAATCAATGTAATTAAAACTTGCTGCTGTCTCATTGATGCTCATGTTTCGATTGAGTGATCAAACTCAACTCTTCTCCCTATTGTGAACAACCAATATTCACCTCTCACTACCATTGAATAAGGTCAACACCACAACCACTATGTTAAAACCATCACTGTAACTGCATACACTCTGTCCTGTTACTGGCCGAATACAACCCATCAACCTACAGGCACCCTTCGAACTAACTACTGTTATAGTTCTACTTTTACTTCGACTATAATCTCAAAACCCATTACCAGTCTTTTTGTTTATTGGCACGAATAACAACATCAAAGAACACAACACACTCTCAAATCACCACTATGATTAACCTATTGAACCTTATCTTTACTACTACCTGAGTTCGATGATGGATATAGCTTTGTTCCCGTTTTGACTCCCTACATAGACACGCTAACCCTCATCATCGTAAACAGTTCCCATCATCAAACCCACCAAGAAACACCATTAATTGTTGCTATAGTTCGATAAATAATAGTACAGGACATGTAAAAAGAATTAAGAAATTAAAGAAATTTATGAACTGATCACTTACCTGATTATTAATGAACTGATGACTAATTGATCGATTGATAAACCAATGACCTATTCGATCGATTGATTTTTGCTGCAACTTTTCACTACTCAATTCCTAATTATAATCGAGTTCCTGTTCTTGCTACAATCGACGACCAGAACCCCCAAAACTGAGACTGTGATTGATCGATACCATGAATCATCGATAAACACTCCGCTAAGATGATGATTGAGGTTATTTCGATCTTGCAAGGGATCTACGAATGCTTTGGATATGTGTTTGCTCGATCTATCTGTGATTTAGGGATTATGATATACCGTATCAGATTTATCCTTAAACGGGCCACCATTTTTTTTAATTTTAATTGGACCATGTTTCTTGATTGGGCCGAACTGTAGCAACTAGTCCAACTCAAATGCCCAGCAAGCCATCGGTATTAATTTTGTTATTATTATTATTATTATTATTATTATTATTATTATTATTATTATTATTATTATTATTATTATTATTATTATTATTATTATTATTATTATTATTATTATTATCATTACTATCAATATTATAACCATTATTATCATTAATATTATTTTTGTTACTAACATTAATTATTACCAAGTATTATTATTAAGCATTATTAATATTAAGAGTAATTATCAAAACTATAATTTTTATTGTAAAAACACTACAACTTTTTATTTTAATATCATTATTGTTAAAATTATCATTTTTACTAAGACTATATTTTTTATTTAAAATAACATTATTAATAAAACTATCATTTTTATTTATTATTTTGGAATTGACATTATTGATATCCTTATTATTAACATTATATAGAGATTACAAATTTTTTTAATTACGAGTATTAATATTATTTTACCAACTAACAATTAGTACATAACACTAAATTTAAAACATATAACATATAAGTTATTAGAATTACAAGTATATCAATAATAATATAAATTCGTTCGATTACCATATTATGTGTTAATATAAATATATGAAAGATATAGGTTCGTGAATCCAAGACCAACTCTATGTTTGTTCAATGACGTCATATGTATTTTTACTACAAAATACAATATGGTGAGTTTTATTAATCCCTTTTTAAATGCTTTTGCAATATATATTTTTGGAACTGAGAATACATGCGCTGCTTTTATAAATGCTTTACGATATAGACACAAGTAATCGAAACTACATTCTATGGTTGGATTATCTAATCGAATATGCCCTTTTTATTAAGTCTGGTAATCTAAGAATTAGGGAACAGACACCCTAATTGACACGAATCCTAAAGATAGATCTATCGGGCCCAACAAGCCCCATCCAAAGTACCGGATGCTTTAGTACTTCGAAATTTATATCATGTCCGAAGGAGGATCCCGGAATGATGGGGATATTCTTATATGCATATTGTGAATTTCGGTTACCAGGTGTTCAATCCATATGAATGATATTTTTGTCTCTATGCATGGGACGTATGTTTATGAGAAATGGAAATATGAAATCTTGTGGTCTATTAAAATTATGAAATGATTATTTATGCTAAACTAATGAACTCACCAACCTTTTGGTTAACACTTGAAAGCATGTTTATTCTCAGGTACGAATGAAATCTTCCGCTGTGCATTTGATCATTTTAAAGATATTACTTGGAGTCATTCATGACATATTTCAAAAGACGTTGCATTCGAGTGGTTAAGTTTATCAAGATCATTATTAAGTCAATTATAGTTGGATATATTATGAAATGGTATGCAAGTCTGTCAACTTTAGATGTAATGAAAGATTGTCTTTTCAAAACGAATGCAATGTTTGTAAAATGTATCATATAGAGGTTAAGTACCTCGCGACGTAATCAACTGTTGTAAATCGTTTATAATCGATATGGACTTCGTCCGGATGGATTAGGACAGGTTTCTACAGTTGGTATCAGAGCGGTGGTCGTAGCGAACCAGGTCTTGCACTAGTGTGTCTAATTAGGAGTTGTTAAGATACATTAGTGAGTCTGGACTTCGACTTAGTAGTTGTTAGGTTATATTAATAAGTCTAGACTTGAACCTGGTCTGCATGTCAAAAGTTTTGCTTATCAATTCGTGTCGAAAATCACCTGCTTATCATTCTTAGAGAATCACTTGCTTATTATTCTTAATCTAGACATATCTTACTGCCTGGATTGCATGAATAGTGTATAGACAATTTCATATCTTAACGTATCTGCTACTTCATATCTTAGCATATCTGTTACTGTAACTTTGCCTGACATATTCCGTAGATTCCTCCGTAACTTATGGGATTTTAGTAATATATATGCATATGTAAATTATGTATTGCAGGGTACTAATTTACATCCTATAATCTAATTCGTATCAAAAATACTTCATTTAACCGTACGAGATGAATCACTCAACCAATTCGAGTCCCTCAAATTCCGATAGCTGTTCCGATAGTTAATCCGACAGCTATTCCGACATAGATGTTCACCTAAACTCCGAAAACAGCGTCATCGCCATGAATCAACCAATCAGCCATTATCAATTCATCTGATGGGTTCGTAGTCAATTTAATTAATGGAAAGTGCAGAAGGAAATCCCTTCCACCAACCGAATTCACCTCTTGACAATGAACCTGAAGCGTTTACCGGCGAACCTGTTTGAGACACCATTTTCAGTCTTATTTCCAGAGTAACTCGACAAGATTATATTCTATCCACAATTCTAAACCTTATTCATCCGCTCGTTCCGACCGACAATCATCCTGGAGTAATAAGTCAACGAACTTCGCACTCGAATAATCAATTAGGAGAATATGGTGCAAAATGCACCAGCTTCGGCAATATCACCGGAACCAACAGTACCACCAACACCAACACCAGTACCATCAACAATCCATGCCTCGACATCTCATTCTGTACCTCGAATATAATTATTGTTCTACGAATCGTTCTACATCATTTATCTTCGTTCGACATGGTGATTATGTAATCTCTAATATGTTAGAGATATATATATTTTTGTTCTAACGATAAATCAAATGAGTTTAATATCATATTGACTCATTAAATCCATGATTACATCTGAAAAAAATATATATGTATATATGTTTTCAAAAGATTGTAATTAAAAATTCTTTTGTACAAACTGTTAATGGTGAAAATATTTTAACGGGTAGGTAATACCCGAGGAATATTTAAATTTCACATTAATAAGTTACACTGTACATTCTTCGAATCTGATTCAATAGTTATTCACTATTCTATTTACAACCACCGAGATACGTATCCGTTCACCAAAGAATAACTATTTTCATTCAAATTCAATTTCATATTTGGATTTTGACCTATCAGAATCCAACAAGTGACATAATGAAGAAATAATGGACACAATAAAAATTGATTAGAAACAGACTAATTAACAATATTAAATTTTAATAAGAAACCACGCTAACAAAATCCTAGCTAACTGTTCCTAGCTAACTGTTAATTCCGTATTACATTTTATTTATCGCAATTTAATTATCGCAATTTATTTTATCGCAATCTATATTCTCGCAATTTTATTTATCGTCATTTAATTTCTGTTATTTACTTTACGCACTTTATTTATCGTCATTTATTTTCTGTTATTCATTTTACGCACTTTAAATATCGGGACACGTATACAAGGTTTTGACATATCATATCGACGTATCTATATATATTATTTGGAATCACCATAGACACTCTATATGCAGTAATGATCGAGTTCTCTATACAGGGTTGAGGTTGATTCTACAATAATATATATAGTTTGAGTTGTGATCGAGTCTGAGACAAATACGGGTCACGATACGTATTAATTAATTCGAATATTATATATTAAAATGTATATGAATTATTGAATTTCTAACTGTGGACTATCAACTGTGGACTACCAACATTGGACAATTAAAATGAATTAAAATATTAACTATAACATATGAAACTAAACAATTTATCAAGTTTGCCACTTGATTTCATCTTAAACTTCATTTGTATCTTGACGATTACAATCAACGTTCAAACCTTTCATGATTCTTGAAAACACCTCAATCGAGAGTATGAACCAACCGCACTTCATCTACGGAAGAAGAGATTGACGCATATAGTTATGCACCTGAAAATACTCGGAACCTGAGTAAAACGTTTAACCCATATCTGTGTTAGCTCCTTTAGCATTATTAATACCCAAAATAACTTGGTAATCCCCCTTTCAAAGTAGCAAATTTTGTTACAGCTCCAGCAAGACAACTTCGACTTTTCATTCGAAGTAGCCTTACTATAATCCTGAAATATACAATTACCCTTTTTATTGTAGTGACCCGAACTTTTCCATGTTTATATATATTAATTGAGATTGATGTTTACATGATTAAATGTTTCCAACATGTTAAGCAATCAAACTTGTTAAGACTTGATTAATTGAAATAGGTTTCATATAGACAATTGACCACCCAAGTTGACCGGTGATTCACGAACGTTAAAACTTGTAAAAAAAAACTATATGATGACATATATATGGTTATATATATAGTTAACATGATATTATGATAAGTAAACATATCATTAATTATATTAACAATGAACTACATATGTAAAAACAAGACTACTAACTTAATGATTTTGAAACGAGACATATATGTAACGTTTATCGTTGTAACGACATTTAATGTATATATATCATATTAAGAGATATTCGTACATCATAATATCATGATAATATAATAATTTAAAATCTCTTTTGTTATTATAAACATTGGGTTAACAACATTTAATAAGATCGTTAACCTAAAGGTTTCAAAACAACACTTACATGTAACGACTAACGATGACTTAACGACTCAGTTAAAATGTATATACATGTAGTGTTTTAATATGTATTTATACACTTTTGAAAGACTTCAATACACTTATCAAAATACTTCTACTTAACAAAAATGCTTACAATTACATTCTCGTTCAGTTTCATCAACAATTCTACTCGTATGCACCCGTATTCGTACTCGTATAATACACAGCTTTTAGATGTATGTACTATTGGTATATACACTCCAATGATCAGCTCTTAGCAGCCCATGTGAGCCACCTAACACATGTGGGAACCATCATTTGGCAACTAGCATGAAATATCTCATAAGATTACAAAAATATGAGTAATCATTCATGACTTATTTACATGAAAACAAAATTACATATCCTTTATATCTAATCCATACACCAACGACCAAAAACACCTACAAACACTTTCATTCTTCAATTTTCTTCATCTAATTGAACTCTCTCAAGTTCTATCTTCAAGTTCTAAGTGTTCTTCATAAATTCCAAAAGTTCTAGTTTCATAAAATCAAGAATACTTTCAAGTTTGCTAGCTCACTTCCAATCTTGTAAGGTGATCATCCAACCTCAAAAAATCTTTGTTTCTTACAGTAGGTTATCATTCTAATACAAGCTAATAATCATATTCAAACTTTGGTTCAATTTCTATAACTATAACAATCTTATTTCAAGTGATGATCTTACTTGAACTTGTTTTCGTGTCATGATTTTGCTTCAAGAACTTTGAGCCATCCAAGGATCCATTGAAGCTAGATCCATTTTTCTCTTTTCCAGTAGGTTCATCCAAGGAACTTAAGGTAGTAATGATGTTCATAACATCATTCGATTCATACATATAAAGCTATCTTATTCGAAGGTTTAAACTTGTAATCACTAGAACATAGTTTAGTTAATTCTAAACTTGTTCGCAAACAAAAGTTAATCCTTCTAACTTGACTTTTAAAATCAACTAAACACATGTTCTATATCTATATGATATGCTAACTTAATGATTTAAAACCTGGAAACACGAAAAACACCGTAAAACCGGATTTACGCCGTCGTAGTAACACCGCGGGCTGTTTTGGGTTAGTTAATTAAAAACTATGATAAACTTTGATTTAAAAGTTCTTATTCTGAGAAAATGATTTTTATTATGAACATGAAACTATATCCAAAAATTATGGTTAAACTCAAAGTGGAAGTATGTTTTCTAAAATGGTCATCTAGACGTCGTTCTTTCGACTGAAATGACTACCTTTACAAAAACGACTTGTAACTTATTTTTCCGACTAGAAACCTATATTTTTTTTGTTTAGATTCATAAAATAGAGTTCAATATGAAACCATAGCAATTTGATTCACTCAAAACGGATTTAAAATGAAGAAGTTATGGGTAAAGCAAGATTGGATAATTTTTCTCATTTTAGCTACGTGAAAATTGGTAACAAATCTATTCCAACCATAACTTAATCAACTTGTATTATATATTATGTAATCTTGAGATACCATAGACACGTATACAATGTTTCGACCTATCATGTCGACACATCTATATATATTTCGGAACAACCATAGACACTCTATATGTGAATGTTGGAGTTAGCTATACAGGGTTGAGGTTGATTCCAAAATATATATAGTTTGAGTTGTGATCAATACTGAGATACGTATACACTGGGTCGTGGATTGATTCAAGATAATATTTATCGATTTATTTCTGTACATCTAACTGTGGACAACTAGTTGTAGGTTACTAACGAGGACATCTGACTTAATAAACTTAAAACATCAAAATATATTAAAAGTGTTGTAAATATATTTTGAACATACTTTGATATATATGTATATATTGTTATAGGTTCGTGAATCAACCAGTGGCCAAGTCTTACTTCCCGACGAAGTAAAAAATCTGTGAAAGTGAGTTATAGTCCCACTTTTAAAATCTAATATTTTTGGGATGAGAATACATGCAGGTTTTATAAATGATTTACAAAATAGACACAAGTACGTGAAACTACATTCTATGGTTGAATTATCGAAATCGAATATGCCCCTTTTTATTAAGTCTGGTAATCTAAGAATTAGGGAACAGACACCCTAATTGACGCGAATCCTAAAGATAGATCTATTGGGCCTAACAAACCCCATCCAAAGTACCGGATGCTTTAGTACTTCGAAATTTATATCATATCCGAAGGGTGTCCCGGAATGATGGGGATATTCTTATATATGCATCTTGTTATTGTCGGTTACCAGGTGTTCACCATATGAATGATTTTTATCTCTATGTATGGGATGTGTATTGAAATATGAAATCTTGTGGTCTATTGTTACGATTTGATATATATAGGTTAAACCTATAACTCACCAACATTTTTGTTGACGTTTTAAGCATGTTTATTCTCAGATGATTATTAAGAGCTTCCGCTGTCGCATACTTAAATAAGGACAAGATTTGGAGTCCATGCTTGTATGATATTGTGTAAAAACTGCATTCAAGAAACTTATTTTGTTGTAACATATTTGTATTGTAAACCATTATGTAATGGTCGTGTGTAAACAGGATATATTAGATTATCATTATTTGATAATCTACGTAAAGCTTTTTAAACCTTTATTGATGAAATAAAGGTTATGGTTTGTTTAAAAATGAATGCAGTCTTTGAAAAACGTCTCATATAGAGGTCAAAACCTCGCAACGAAATCAATTAATATGGAACGTTTTTAATCAATAAGAACGGGACATTTCAGTTGGTATCAGAGCGTTGGTCTTAGAGAACCAGAAAATTTGCATTAGTGTGTCTTATCGAGTTTGTTAGGATGCATTAGTGAGTCTGGACTTCGACCGTGTTTTCTTTAAAAATGATTGCTTAACATTTTTGTTGGAAACTATATATTTTTAACATATGAATATTATGTGATATATTAATCTCTTAACGTGTTTGATATTATGTGATAGATGTCTACCTCTAGAACAAGTCCCATTGACTCACCTAATAATAATGAAGAGTCAAATGTAAATTGGAATGATTTGTGGACTGATTCACAAGTTCCCGAAGAGGAACCGGAAGAAGAATCGGAACCGGAAGAAGAATCGGAACCGGATGAAGAAATAGAACCGGTGGGGGAAATAATAAAACGGTTAAGTAAAAGAAAATCCTCAACCAACCGACCAAAGTTAATTATGGTCAATGGTGTTTCCGCCAAGGAAGCAAAATATTGGGAGGATTATCAATTCTCCGATGAATCGGATTCCGACGAGAATTCCGATGATGTTATAGAAATTACCCCAACTGAATTTAAAAAGGCAAAAGAAAATAATAAGGGAAAGGGCATAAAAATAGAGAAATCTAATTCCAACCCCGATGAACTTTATATGTATCGTCAACCCCCGAAGTCCTTAAGTTGTAACAATGACCCGGGAACCTCTAAACCACCAGGTTTTTCTAAACCAATGTGGACAACGACGGTTCGTATTAGGGGAACATCATATATCCCTAGAAACTTGGCAAAACGAACCAAAACCGAAGAAGAAGAAACGAGCGAGTCGGAATAAGATAGTTGTATTCGTGTGGTGTAATATATGGAATATAGTGTTCTTATGCTTTATGATATATGTAAAAATTGCTTGTATTAATAAGTATTTTTTTATGAATCTAACTCTTGTCTATTTTACAGTTTAAAAACACAAAATGGATAGACAACCCAATATTTTAAGAGACCTACCCGGAGACATGATTGATGAAATCTTGTCTAGAGTCGGCCAGAATTCTTCGGCACAACTATTTAAGGCGAGATCAGTTTGTAAGACATTCGAAGAACGTTCCAAGAATGTCTTGGTTTATAAGAGACTTTCGTTTGAAAGATGGGGGATATCACATTGGGAAACCCATAAGTTACGATGTGTTTACTTTGACGCATATATTGCGGGGAACCCAAATGCTATTTTACGCAACGGGTTAAGAAATTATTTTGACTCAATATATCCGAATATTGGACTTCGTGATTTAGAAAAAGCGGCTAACATGCAACATAAAGAAGCATGTTATGCTTACGGATTAGTAATGTTCGCTTCTCACCAAAGTGAGAACAAGAACATCGGGCTACAACTATTAAACAAAACGTTTCCACAAGTGACGGAGTCGGTAATTGGGGTAAGAAATGAGGTTTTTAGAATATTACTGGACTGTTGGACATTACGTAACCCTCGTCCCTTTGATGACGTTACAACACGCTGTCTTATCAACGGCCATAACGGTTATGTTGCACAAGACCAAGGATGGGAAGTAGTCCTAGTAAAACCAGAATGCATGACTTGTTTCTGGACGTATGAATTACGTGTATTTATTGCCTTTGCTGAACGACTTGTGTACTAGCTAGAATTGTCTTCACAACTATCTTGTATCAAAGTTATTGTGTGCTATATTTCATGCTTTATGTAAAATAAGCGGTATTGTAAGTTTGTAAAATATTGTATAAAAGTTTGAACGCGAAATATTATTATAATCAGTTTTTCATATAGAATTGTAGTAGTTGAATTGTATATTAGCTACTAAGTATGAACTTAACGGGTAGGTACTACCCGAATTTAAACTTATAAAACGCTAATATGAAGAAAAAGCTTTTATAAATGAGTTCATATTATGCTACGAAATACTATTAACTACTCTTAATATTCTGTATGATTAACTTGTTCCATTTAACTATTTTGAAGGAAATGGCACCGACTACTCGACACACCGTGAATATGAATGAAGAGGAATTCCGTACTTTTCTAGCTTCAAACATAGCCGCAGTACAGGCTGCGCTACATACCAACAATAACCTTGGATCTAGCAGTACAGGAAATCGTGTAGGATGCACCTACAAAGAATTCACTGCCTGCAAACCTTTGGAATTTGATGGAACCGAAGGACCGATCGGATTGAAACGGTGGACCGAGAAGGTTGAATCGGTGTTTGCCATAAGTAAGTGTACTGAAGAGGACAAAGTGAAGTACGCTACGCATACCTTCACAGGTTCTGCGTTAACATGGTGGAATACCTATCTAGAGCAAGTGGGACAAGATGATGCGTACGCACTACCGTGGTCAGCATTCAAGCACTTGATGAACGAGAAGTACCGTCCCAGAACCGAGGTCAATAAGCTCAAGACAGAACTTAGAGGGTTACGAACCCAAGGATTTGATATTACCACGTACGAAAGACGATTCACAGAATTGTGCCTATTGTGTCCGGGAGCATTCGAAGATGAGGAAGAGAAGATCGACGCGTTTGTGAAAGGATTACCGGAAAGAATCCAAGAAGATATAAGTTCACACGAGCCCGCCTCCATACAACAGGCATGTAGAATGGCTCACAAACTAGTGAACCAGATTGAAGAAAGAATTAAAGAACAGACTGCTGAAGAGGCCAATGTGAAGCAAGTCAAAAGAAAGTGGGAGGAAAACGGTGATAAGAATCACCAATACAACAACAACAGCAATTACAACAATAATCGCAACAATTATCCCAACAATCGCAACTACAACAAACGGCCCAACAACAACAACAACAACAACAACAACAGCAACTACAACAATCATCCCAACAACAATAATAACCGCAACAACAACAACAATCAGAAGCAACTATGCCAAAGGTGTGAAAAGAATCACTCGGGGTTCTGCACCAAATTTTGCAACAAGTGTAAAAGAAATGGTCATAGCGCGGCGAAGTGTGAGGTCTACGGACCAGGGGTTAATAGAACGAAAGGAACAAATGGTGTCGGAACGAGTAATGGCGGAGCAAGTAGTGTCGGAGCAAGTTATGCCAATGTAGTTTGTTATAAATGTGGAAAACCAGGCCACATTATTAGAAATTGCCCGAACCAGGAGAACACGAATGGACAAGGCCGTGGAAGAGTTTTCAATATTAATGCGGTAGAGGCACAGGAAGACCCGGAGCTTGTTACGGGTACGTTTCTTATTGACAATAAATCTGCTTACGTTTTATTTGATTCGGGTGCGGATAGAAGCTATATGAGTAGAGATTTTTGTGCTAAATTAAGTTGTCCATTGACGCCTTTGGATAGTAAATTTTTACTCGAATTAGCAAATGGTAAATTAATTTCAGCAGATAATATATGTCGGAATCGAGAAATTAAACTGGTTAGCGAAACATTTAAGATTGATTTGATACCAGTAGAGTTAGGGAGTTTTGATGTGATAATCGGTATGGACTGGTTGAAAGAAGTGAAAGCGGAGATCGTTTGTTACAAAAATGCAATTCGCATTATACGAGAAAAAGGAAAACCCTTAATGGTGTACGGAGAAAAGGGCAACACGAAGCTACATCTTATTAGTAATTTGAAGGCACAAAAACTAATAAGAAAAGGTTGCTATGCTGTTCTAGCACACGTCGAGAAAGTACAAACTGAAGAAAAGAGCATCAATGATGTTCCCATTGCAAAAGAATTTCCCGATGTATTTCCGAAAGAATTACCGGGATTACCCCCACATCGATCCGTTGAATTTCAAATAGATCTTGTACCAGGAGCTGCACCAATAGCTCGTGCTCCTTACAGACTCGCACCCAGTGAGATGAAAGAACTGCAAAGCCAATTACAAGAACTTTTAGAGCGTGGTTTCATTCGACCAAGCACATCACCGTGGGGAGCTCCTGTTTTGTTTGTCAAGAAGAAAGATGGTACATTCAGGTTGTGTATCGACTACCGAGAGTTGAACAAACTTACCATCAAGAACCGCTACCCACTACCGAGAATCGACGACTTATTTGATCAACTACAAGGCTCGTCTGTTTATTCAAAGATTGACTTACGTTCCGGGTATCATCAAATGCGGGTGAAAGAAGATGATATTCCAAAGACTGCTTTCAGAACACGTTACGGTCATTACGAGTTTATGGTCATGCCGTTTGGTTTAACTAATGCACCAGCTGTGTTCATGGACCTTATGAACCGAGTGTGTGGACCATACCTTGACAAGTTTGTCATTGTTTTCATTGATGACATACTTATTTACTCAAAGAATGACCAAGAACACGGTGAACATTTGAGAAAGGTGTTAGAAGTATTGAGGAAGGAAGAATTGTACGCTAAGTTTTCAAAGTGTGCATTTTGGTTGGAAGAAGTTCAATTCCTCGGTCACATAGTGAACAAAGAAGGTATTAAGGTGGATCCGGCAAAGATAGAAACTGTTGAAAAGTGGGAAACCCCGAAAACTCCGAAACACATACGCCAGTTTTTAGGACTAGCTGGTTACTACAGAAGGTTCATCCAAGACTTTTCCAGAATAGCAAAACCCTTGACTGCATTAACGCATAAAGGGAAGAAATTTGAATGGAATGATGAACAAGAGAAAGCGTTTCAGTTATTGAAGAAAAAGTTAACTACGGCACCTATATTGTCATTGCCTGAAGGGAATGATGATTTTGTGATTTATTGTGACACATCAAAGCAAGGTCTCGGTTGTGTATTAATGCAATGAACGAAGGTGATTGCTTATGCATCTAGACAATTGAAGATTCACGAACAAAATTATACGACGCATGATTTGGAATTAGGCGCGGTTGTTTTTGCATTAAAGACTTGGAGGCACTACTTATATGGGGTCAAAAGTATTATATATACCGACCACAAAAGTCTTCAACACATATTTAATCAGAAACAACTGAATATGAGGCAGCGTAGGTGGATTGAATTATTGAATGATTACGATTTTGAGATTCGTTACCACCCGGGGAAGGCAAATGTGGTAGCCGATGCCTTGAGCAGGAAGGATAGAGAACCCATTCGAGTAAAATCTATGAATATAATGATTCATAATAACATTACTACTCAAATAAAGGAGGCGCAACAAGGAGTTTTAAAAGAGGGAAATTTAAAGGATGAAATACCCAAAGGATCGGAGAAGCATCTTAATATTCGGGAAGACGGAACCCGGTATAGGGCTGAAAGGATTTGGGTACCAAAATTTGGAGATATGAGAGAAATGGTACTTAGAGAAGCTCATAATACCAGATACTCAATACATCCTGGAACGGGGAAGATGTACAAGGATCTCAAGAAACATTTTTGGTGGCCGGGTATGAAAGCCGATGTTGCTAAATACGTAGGAGAATGTTTGACGTGTTCTAAGGTCAAAGCTGAGCATCAGAAACCATCAGGTCTACTTCAACAACCCGAAATCCCGGAATGGAAATGGGAAAACATTACCATGGATTTCATCACTAAATTGCCAAGGACTGCAAGTGGTTTTGATACTATTTGGGTAATAGTTGATCGTCTCACCAAATCAGCACACTTCCTACCAATAAGAGAAGATGACAAGATGGAGAAGTTAGCACAACTGTATTTGAAGGAAGTCGTCTCCAGACATGGAATACCAATCTCTATTATCTCTGATAGGGATGGCAGATTTATTTCAAGATTCTGGCAGACATTACAGCAAGCATTAGGAACTCGTCTAGACATGAGTACTGCCTATCATCCACAAACTGATGGGCAGAGCGAAAGGACGATACAAACGCTTGAAGACATGCTACGAGCATGTGTTATTGATTTCGGAAACAGTTGGGATCGACATCTACCGTTAGCAGAATTTTCCTACAACAACAGCTACCATTCAAGCATTGAGATGGCGCCGTTTGAAGCACTTTATGGTAGAAAGTGCAGGTCTCCGATTTGTTGGAGTGAGGTGGGGGATAGACAGATTACGGGTCCAGAGATTATACAAGAAACTACCGAGAAGATCATCCAAATTCAACAACGGTTGAAAACCGCCCAAAGTCGACAAAAGAGCTACGCTGACATTAAAAGAAAAGATATAGAATTTGAAATTGGAGAGATGGTCATGCTTAAAGTTTCACCTTGGAAAGGCGTTGTTCGATTTGGTAAACGAGGGAAATTAAATCCAAGGTATATTGGACCATTCAAGATTATTGATCGTGTCGGACCAGTAGCTTACCGACTTGAGTTACCTCAACAACTCGCGGCTGTACATAACACTTTCCACGTCTCGAATTTGAAGAAATGTTTTGCTAAAGAAGATCTCACTATTCCGTTAGATGAAATCCAAATCAACGAAAAACTCCAATTCATCGAAGAACCCGTCGAAATAATGGATCGTGAGGTTAAAAGACTTAAGCAAAACAAGATACCAATTGTTAAGGTTCGATGGAATGCTCGTAGAGGACCCGAGTTCACCTGGGAGCGTGAAGATCAGATGAAGAAGAAATACCCGCATCTATTTCCAGAAGATTCGTCAACACCTTCAACAGCTTAAAATTTCGGGACGAAATTTATTTAACGGGTAGGTACTGTAGTGACCCGAACTTTTCCATGTTTATATATATTAATTGAGATTGATGTTTACATGATTAAATGTTTCCAACATGTTAAGCAATCAAACTTGTTAAGACTTGATTAATTGAAATAGGTTTCATATAGACAATTGACCACCCAAGTTGACCGGTGATTCACGAACGTTAAAACTTGTAAAAAAAAACTATATGATGACATATATATGGTTATATATATAGTTAACATGATATTATGATAAGTAAACATATCATTAATTATATTAACAATGAACTACATATGTAAAAACAAGACTACTAACTTAATGATTTTGAAACGAGACATATATGTAACGTTTATCGTTGTAACGACATTTAATGTATATATATCATATTAAGAGATATTCGTACATCATAATATCATGATAATATAATAATTTAAAATCTCTTTTGTTATTATAAACATTGGGTTAACAACATTTAATAAGATCGTTAACCTAAAGGTTTCAAAACAACACTTACATGTAACGACTAACGATGACTTAACGACTCAGTTAAAATGTATATACATGTAGTGTTTTAATATGTATTTATACACTTTTGAAAGACTTCAATACACTTATCAAAATACTTCTACTTAACAAAAATGCTTACAATTACATTCTCGTTCAGTTTCATCAACAATTCTACTCGTATGCACCCGTATTCGTACTCGTATAATACACAGCTTTTAGATGTATGTACTATTGGTATATACACTCCAATGATCAGCTCTTAGCAGCCCATGTGAGCCACCTAACACATGTGGGAACCATCATTTGGCAACTAGCATGAAATATCTCATAAGATTACAAAAATATGAGTAATCATTCATGACTTATTTACATGAAAACAAAATTACATATCCTTTATATCTAATCCATACACCAACGACCAAAAACACCTACAAACACTTTCATTCTTCAATTTTCTTCATCTAATTGAACTCTCTCAAGTTCTATCTTCAAGTTCTAAGTGTTCTTCATAAATTCCAAAAGTTCTAGTTTCATAAAATCAAGAATACTTTCAAGTTTGCTAGCTCACTTCCAATCTTGTAAGGTGATCATCCAACCTCAAGAAATCTTTGTTTCTTACAGTAGGTTATCATTCTAATACAAGCTAATAATCATATTCAAACTTTGGTTCAATTTCTATAACTATAATAATCTTATTTCAAGTGATGATCTTACTTGAACTTGTTTTCGTGTCATGATTTTGCTTCAAGAACTTTGAGCCATCCAAGGATCCATTGAAGCTAGATCCATTTTTCTCTTTTCCAGTAGGTTCATCCAAGGAACTTAAGGTAGTAATGATGTTCATAACATCATTCGATTCATACATATAAAGCTATCTTATTCGAAGGTTTAAACTTGTAATCACTAGAACATAGTTTAGTTAATTCTAAACTTGTTCGCAAACAAAAGTTAATCCTTCTAACTTGACTTTTAAAATCAACTAAACACATGTTCTATATCTATATGATATGCTAACTTAATGATTTAAAACCTGGAAACACGAAAAACACCGTAAAACCGGATTTACGCCGTCGTAGTAACACCGCGGGCTGTTTTGGGTTAGTTAATTAAAAACTATGATAAACTTTGATTTAAAAGTTCTTATTCTGAGAAAATGATTTTTATTATGAACATGAAACTATATCCAAAAATTATGGTTAAACTCAAAGTGGAAGTATGTTTTCTAAAATGGTCATCTAGACGTCGTTCTTTCGACTGAAATGACTACCTTTACAAAAACGACTTGTAACTTATTTTTCCGACTAGAAACCTATATTTTTTTTGTTTAGATTCATAAAATAGAGTTCAATATGAAACCATAGCAATTTGATTCACTCAAAACGGATTTAAAATGAAGAAGTTATGGGTAAAGCAAGATTGGATAATTTTTCTCATTTTAGCTACGTGAAAATTGGTAACAAATCTATTCCAACCATAACTTAATCAACTTGTATTATATATTATGTAATCTTGAGATACCATAGACACGTATACAATGTTTCGACCTATCATGTCGACACATCTATATATATTTCGGAACAACCATAGACACTCTATATGTGAATGTTGGAGTTAGCTATACAGGGTTGAGGTTGATTCCAAAATATATATAGTTTGAGTTGTGATCAATACTGAGATACGTATACACTGGGTCGTGGATTGATTCAAGATAATATTTATCGATTTATTTCTGTACATCTAACTGTGGACAACTAGTTGTAGGTTACTAACGAGGACATCTGACTTAATAAACTTAAAACATCAAAATATATTAAAAGTGTTGTAAATATATTTTGAACATACTTTGATATATATGTATATATTGTTATAGGTTCGTGAATCAACCAGTGGCCAAGTCTTACTTCCCGACGAAGTAAAAAATCTGTGAAAGTGAGTTATAGTCCCACTTTTAAAATCTAATATTTTTGGGATGAGAATACATGCAGGTTTTATAAATGATTTACAAAATAGACACAAGTACGTGAAACTACATTCTATGGTTGAATTATCGAAATCGAATATGCCCCTTTTTATTAAGTCTGGTAATCTAAGAATTAGGGAACAGACACCCTAATTGACGCGAATCCTAAAGATAGATCTATTGGGCCTAACAAACCCCATCCAAAGTACCGGATGCTTTAGTACTTCGAAATTTATATCATATCCGAAGGGTGTCCCGGAATGATGGGGATATTCTTATATATGCATCTTGTTATTGTCGGTTACCAGGTGTTCACCATATGAATGATTTTTATCTCTATGTATGGGATGTGTATTGAAATATGAAATCTTGTGGTCTATTGTTACGATTTGATATATATAGGTTAAACCTATAACTCACCAACATTTTTGTTGACGTTTTAAGCATGTTTATTCTCAGATGATTATTAAGAGCTTCCGCTGTCGCATACTTAAATAAGGACAAGATTTGGAGTCCATGCTTGTATGATATTGTGTAAAAACTGCATTCAAGAAACTTATTTTGTTGTAACATATTTGTATTGTAAACCATTATGTAATGGTCGTGTGTAAACAGGATATATTAGATTATCATTATTTGATAATCTACGTAAAGCTTTTTAAACCTTTATTGATGAAATAAAGGTTATGGTTTGTTTAAAAATGAATGCAGTCTTTGAAAAACGTCTCATATAGAGGTCAAAACCTCGCAACGAAATCAATTAATATGGAACGTTTTTAATCAATAAGAACGGGACATTTCATTTATACCGGAGGATTCTTTTATATTCCACCACATTACCAGCAAATGTACCAGCAACCTTGTCGCTCCTTAGTTTAAATTCCTCCGATGAATCACTATATTTATCTATTGAAGTCTCGTCATGTACTCATCCGCATCTTGTAACGAGAACTGCCATAACAATTACCAGGAATCAGCAATCTGTACTTTGAAAACTCACAGCATATCTACATCAACAGTTATATGTATGACATTTATCTCTTAGAATTATGATCTCTCCTTCTGGAATTCTGAAAAGCACTCAGTCACAAATCAATACTCTGAATGTTGAAAAAGCTTAATGAAGCAGCAGAAACCATAGACAACCGTAAACGACCATAATCATCGAAAGTTTGATGATAAAGAATAATATGTTGGAAAAGCTCAGAAAAGTTGGAACTGGAAAACGGATTGAGCTAACCGCGAAGGAGACCAAAGACAAATACAAGGACCATACCATATATTCAAAGAATCCAGGTAATTCTGGATCCGATGAAACCTTCAACGAATATCTTGCTCTGTACTCATGTTAAAATCTTGCGGAAAATCTTCCTCATCAACCATCGAACTTAGAAATTCCAAAATATCATCATCAATATCTTCGATATTTCTGAGGATATTTTCATAAATATTCTCATTCGAAATTATATACCTCTTCGTGCTTCCTGTGTATCATTATGTTGGAAACATTCAATGGAAAATTTAGTACCGAAAAGCGGATAATGCTAAACTATGAAGGAAGCCGTGAACAAATCACAAAGAATAAGTTTGACTTCAAAGAATCCAAATGATTCCATTTCTGATGAAATCTTTAGCACATACCTTGCTTCCGAATCTAAACCCTTACGGATAAATCTTCTTCATCATCCATCGATATTAGAAATTCCAAGATATCATCGTATCTTTCATTATAAATATCCTCCATATTTTTGAAGATATTTTCATAACTATTCTTATCTGAAATCAATAATCTATTCGTGCTATCAATGTTACATCATATAGAAACTGTTAGTTTCTATATTCTGTAAACTTTCGAGCTTAAAATATGAATGTTTTTAAAGTATTGTTGGGAACTGATGCATGAGTTAGTATAATATAATGACACTTGATCAACGTGATTATATTACAGTAAGTCATGCTGAGTTTCTAATGAAACCTGATGATGGTTCACAGTAGATTATACCATCATCATGTGTCATGTTACATAACTCTTTCATTCTACATAACCTCCGAACATATCAAGAAGAATATATTCGTGATAGTTCTATCGTCAGTATTTTTGATAAATTTGAAAATCAAATCGTGCTATCACGTTCCACCCTGCTTAAAACATTATAATCATTTAGAACTCTATATCTACAAATTCTGGACCATTATTCGCTTGACTTGGAGTCGGGAAGAGAAAACAAAAGCATGGAGCTCCGAAAAATAAAGGAAAAATATAAAGCCCAGCAACAACACAGGAATTAAAAACCTTGTATATCAATGCGTATAGCAATATAAAGACTCGGGAAAACTAAAAACACTATAACCCCAAGGTAATAGTAGAAGTGAATAGATTCCTCCGGTAGTAAATGGAAAAGAAGAATGACAGATACATAGTCAGGATAAGTACAAGGATCAGAAATGCATTAAGTATTTTCAAACTCTTTTGAAATGTGAATTAAGAAAGTATTGAAGTGGTGAAAACTAATGGAAAGGAAAAGGTAAATTTATAGTGAAAATATCAGACGAAGCAATCGAGGCAGATGATCGCATTTAATTATAGAAATCCTAATTTCCTTATTCACTGAGAAGTCAAATCTTATAGATTTCGAAGATTTTCTTTTAAATCCCTTAAATTCCGGAATTTAACCAAGACAACGTCAAAAGTCAAGACGCACCTTATTTCCTAAATTCAACCCTGACTCTTTCAAAAGTTAAGACGAACCTTATTCTCTGAATTCAACCATGACTAGTGAAAAGTTATGATGAAACTTGTCTATCTCATTTCACCCTTTGGTGATAGCTTCACTCGTACTCTTAAAATAATCAAGTTGTTTTTTCCATATTACTCAATAGTGATAAAACTTTAGTTATCAACTCATTTTCGTCATGAAAATATTCTTATTATTAACCATGACCACCACACTCAAATTTCGGGACGAAATTTCTTTAACGGGTAGGTACTTTGACGACCCGGGAATTTCCGACCAAATTTAAACTTTAAGTTTATGTGATTTAATGTTTCGACACGATAAGCAAAGTCTGTTAGGTTGAGTCTCAAAAATTTTGAACTGTTTTCATAAATGTAATTACCCTTCGACTGATTCACTCTTGATAAAGTTGAATTATACTAATTAATTATTATATGTTATTATATCCATATATGATTAGACGACACATGCATATCACTAAATTCATGTTTTGATCGTCCCCACTACCACATATTGACAACTACCTCTTACTACTATTACTTCTCATTGTTCAACTAAAACCCACGAAAGTCTAACTCGACAAATTAACACATTTTATTATTATAGTATAATTATGATATTATATATTATGTATTTCCATATATATATATATATATATATATATATATATATATATATATATATATATATATATATATATATATATATATATATATACACACGGTTACATGTGTCACACACCACCTAAAACACTCAATCACCTTTATTAAACTCCCACATTCATTATGTAACTTTCTGCTCCCAATCACCATCATCTCTAATTATATATTTCCCTATAATTATATATACATATACATAAAAATGATAATCACTCACACCCGTTTCTTTTGTTTATATGTTCTATTACAATTATCACAAACCAACAACCTATTAACCATCACCTTTAAATTATCACGTGAATTGAATTATTAAAGGTAATATTACTGTGTTTGTTTCATTGCATCACCATTCACATATTATATACATATATGTTTTTGCAAATTGAGAAGTAAGATGCTTCTCTATGCCTTCTTGTTACTATCTGTCAACATTCCAAATCCAAAAAGAAAAAGGAACCGATGGCTCACTGTATCCCTTTATATCTATCCTAATTGATACAGATTCATATAAAAGATATATACATATACAATCAAAATCAACCACATAGACATCCACTAAATCACCTTTCCACCTATATAATTCTGTTTCTTTTTAATTCCACTTGACAATTCTATTTTATTGAATACACATCCATGTGCATAATTGAAAAGATTAGTCCTCTCTTTCTTCTTATTTTGTCAATCAAGTAACATCACCACCTCCTCACTAAGTGTAAGGCTTCATTTACATTTTTCTGTTTTCTATTCGAGCATACATAAGCGTGGACTGCTACTTCTGTTAGTTTGTTATTCGAATTTTCTTGCTACTGCTATTGTACGCATAACCTTACTTCAAAAACTCAACAACCACCACCATGAACTTACTACGGTTGCAATTTCTCACGATCAAACACACTTCACCATCTACTCCAGTCATCATCCTCAAATCTATCACCACCACCATGGACAACCACTCGACAAAGCACCATAAACCACGTAACTGCTGCTACACCAATCTCTGCTTCTAATGCATCAGATTGTGCTGTTGTTGTCACAAGAGATCCACTTAATCAAAAACATGTAGGTTATTGCCCCATGATTAACCTGCATCAACAATCAAACCAAACCAAATTAATGACTATTAGTTGTTACTGGTTTCTATTTAAGGCAAAACATACTCGATTCAATGTTACCATAAATCTATTTTCCGTTATTATTTCATATGAAAACCTAAATCATCAATCAATGTAATTAAAACTTGCTGCTGTCTCATTGATGCTCCTGTTTCGATTGAGTGATCAAACTCAACTCTTCTCCCGATTGTGAACAACCAATATTCACCTCCCACTACCATTGAATAAGGTCAACACCACAACCACTATGTTAAAACCATCACTGTAACTGCATACACTCTGTCCTGTTACTGGCCGAATACAACCCATCAACCTACAGGCACCCTTCGAACTAACTACTGTTATAGTTCTACTTTTACTTCGACTATAATCTCAAAACCCATTACCAGTCTTTTTGTTTATTGGCACGAATAACAACATCAAAGAACACAACACACTCTCAAATCACCACTATGATTAACCTATTGAACCTTATCTTTACTACTACCTGAGTTCGATGATGGATATGGCTTTGTTCCCGTTTTGACTCCCTACAAAGACATGCTAACCCTCATCATCGTAAACAGTTCCCATCATCAAACCCACCAAGAAACACCATTAATTGTTGCTATAGTTCGATAAATAATAGTACAGGATTGTAAAAAAATTAAGAAATTAAAGAAATTTATGAACTGATCACTTACCTGATTATTGATGAACCGATGACTAATTGATCGATTGATAAACCAATGACCTATTCGATCGGTTGATTTTTGCTGCAACTTTTCACTACTCAATTCCTAATTATAATCGAGTTCCTGTTCTTGCTACAATCAACGACCAGAACCTCCAAAACTGAGACTGTGATTGATCGATACCATGAATCATCGATAAACACTCCGCTAAGATGATGATTGAGGTTATTTCGATCTTGCAAGGGATCTACGAATGCTTTGGATATGTGTTTCCTCGATCTATCTATGATTTAGGGATTACGATATACCGTATCAGATTTATCCTTAAACGGGCCACCATTTTTTTAAATTTTAATTGGACCATGTTTCTTGATTGGGCCGAACTGTAGCAACTGGTCCAACTCAAATGCCCAGCAAGCCATCGGTATTAATTTTGTTATTATTATTATTATTATTATTATTATTATTATTATTATTATTATTATTATTATTATTATTATTATTATTATTATTATTATTATTATTATTATTATTATTATTATTATTATTATTATTATTATTATCATTACTATCAATATTATAACTATTATTATCATTAATATTATTTTTGTTACTAACATTAATTATTACCAAGTATTATTATTAAGCATTATTAATATTAAGAGTAATTATCAAAACTATAATTTTTATTGTAAAAACAATACAACTTTTTATTTTAATATCATTATTGTTAAAATTATCATTTTTACTAAGACTATATTTTTTATTTAAAATAACATTATTAATAAAACTATCATTTTTATTTATTATTTTGGAATTGACATTATTGATATCCTTATTATTAACATTTTATAGAGATTACAAATTTTTTTAATTACGAGTATTAATATTATTTTACCAACTAACAATTAGTACATAACACTAAATATAAAACATATAACATATAAGTTATTAGAATAACAAGTATATCACTAATAATATAAATTCTTTTGATTACCATATTATGTGTTAATATAAATATATGAATGATATAGGTTCGTGAATCCAAGACCAACTCTATGTTTGTTCAATGATGTCATATGTATTTTTACTACAAAATACAATATGGTGAGTTTCATTAATCCCCTTTTAAATGCTTTTGCAATATATATTTTTGGGACTGAGAATACATGCGCTGCTTTTATAAATGTTTTACGATATAGACACAAGTAATCGAAACTATATTCTATGGTTGGATTATCTAATCGAATATGCCCTTTTTATTAAGTCTGGTAATCTAAGAATTAGGGAACATACACCCTAATTGACGCGAATCCTAAAGATAGATCTATTGGGCCTAACAAGCCCCATCTAAAGTACCGGATGCTTTAGTACTTCGAAATTTATATCATGTCTGAAGGAGGATCCCGGAATGATGGGGATATTCTTATATGCATATTGTGAATGTCGGTTACCAGGTGTTCAATCCATATGAATGATATTTTTGTCTCTATGCATGGGACGTATGTTTATGAGAAATGGAAATATGAAATCTTGTGGTCTATTAAAATTATGAAATGATTATTTATGCTAAACTAATGAACTCACCAACCTTTTGGTTGACACTTGAAAGCATGTTTATTCTCAGGTACGAATGAAATCTTCCGCTATGCATTTGATCATTTTAAAGATATTACTTGGAGTCATTCATGACATATTTCAAAAGACGTTGCATTCGAGTGGTTAAGTTTATCAAGATCATTATTAAGTCAATTATAGTTGGATATATTTTGAAATGGTATGCAAGTCTGCCAACTTTAGATGTAATGAAAGATTGTCTTTTCAAAACGAATGCAATGTTTGTAAAATGTATCATATAGAGGTTAAGTACCTCGCGATGTAATCAACTGTTGTGAATAGTTTATAATCGATATGGACTTCGTCCGGATAGATTAGGACGGGTTTCTACAATTATGGTATCCAAAATAGTGTTTTGATATTTGATAAAGTGATGTAGATGGAACGTTCTTTCTCTTGGATCCTAAAAGAATACCTACCACTTGCAAATGAATCAAGTCTATTTTATTTATATATTTTTTTTTACCAACGGACCTACAAGTGACCAAGGATGCAGTTTAAGTTGTGGGCCGAGAATTTAGTTTAGGAGTATGTATGTGACGTATGACTTGCATATTGGGGTAATATTATTCGTAAAATAGTTTAGAAAGTGGGACTAGTAATCCAAAATAGCCGACCAAAGATTTTAAGTGTACGTGATGCATAATGGAATGACATGAAGACATTTGCAATTCCACTATTTCTGTTGCCCAGCTCACCCTCCGAATTCTTTCTAAAAGATCATAAACTTCAATTAAACTTGGGCCAAGTTAATTTGATAGTTGGGCTGCAAAACTAGGGCCTTTGAAGTGGGATTTGGTTAGATGGTTATGAGTTACAGCATTTCAGTTTTAATAATGCGTAATTACCCTGGTCGATCTGTGTTAACGAATAAGGAGAATAGAAAGACACGAGTTAAATGCAATTAAGTTATAAGTTAAAACATAAAGACAATGGCAGAACATCAGGTTTGGGATGTTGTTGGGTTAGCGAGAGGTCTAGGGTTCGAGTCCGAGCATGGGCAGTCATTTTCTTTTTTGAAGCTTTTTCATGTGAGGTAGTATTATTATTATTATTATTATTATTATTATTATTATTATTATTATTATTATTATTATTATTATTATTATTATTATTATTATTATTATTATTATTATTATTATTATTATTCATATTATTATTATTATTATTATTCATATTATTATTATTATTATTATTATTATTATTATTATTATTATTATTATTATTATTATTATTATTATTATTATTATCATCATCATTATTAACATATAACATTTTTATCCTTTTATTATTAGTATTATCATTATTACTAAAAGGATTATCATTTTTATTATTATCATTACTATTATTATTTTAAATATTATTATAATTATTATTTTTTTAAATAAATTGTATCTATATAAAAATATATTACAAAACAACTAATATTACATACTAACATGTTTTTAACTAATATATTGCCATTTATTTTGATAAAACTTTAATTAAAGTATATATCATATATTTATTATAAGTATAATTATATTTAAAGATACTAATTTTAATAAATTATAAGAAATAAGTAAACTTAGTTGATTAAATGGGATATGTGTTAATATATATGCCACTGATATAGGTTCGTGAATCCAAGACCAACCCTATATTGTTCAGTGTTGTCATATGTATTTTTACTACAAAATACATTAGGTGAGTTTCATTACTCCCTTTTTAAATGCTTTTGCAATATATATTTTTGGGACTGAGAATACATGCGCTGCTTTTATAAATGTTTTACGAAATAGACACAAGTAATCGAAACTACATTATATGGTTGAATGATCGAAGCCGAATATGCCCATTTTGCTTGGTAACCTAAGAATTAGTAAACCATTCTACTAATTGACGCGAATCCTAAAGATAGATCTATTGGGCCTAATGAACCCCATCCAAAGTACATGATGCTTTAGTACTTCGATGTTGTTTTATCATGTCCGAAGGATTTCCCGAAATGATAGGGGATATTCTTATATGCATCTTGTTAATGTCGGTTACCAGGTGTTCAATCCATATGAATGATATTTTTGTCTCTATGCAAGGGACGTATATTTATGAGAACTGAAAATGAAAATCTTGTCGTCTATTAAAATGATGGAAATGATTATTTATGTTAAACTAATGAACTCACCAACCTTTTGGTTGACACTTTAAAGCATGTTTATTCTCAGGTATGAAAGAAATCTTCCGCTGTGCATTTGCTCATTTTAAAGATATTACTTGGAGTCATTCATGACATATTTCAAAAGACGTTGCATTCGAGTCGTTGAGTTCATCAAGATTATTATTAAGTCAATTATAGTTGGATATATTATGAAATGGTATGCATGCCGTTAACTTTCGATGTAATGAAAGTTTGTCTTTTAAAAACGAATGCAATGTTTGTAAAATGTATCATATAGAGGTCAAGTACCTCGCGATGTAACCAAATGTAATGTATTCGTCCAGATGGATTAGGACGGGCCTTTTCACAAGCCATAGATGAAACACTTACCAAGTTTCTTTGAAAGTTTCTTCAATTTTAGTGACAGGAGAAGGTAGAAGACATGCGAGGTTGATGATAATCACATCTTAACAAATTTAGGGTTTTGAACGGTATGAAATTGGGGATTTAATCGATTTAGGGATTTAGTCGATTTAGGGTTTTGAATGGTTTGAAATTGGGGATTTAGTCAATTTAGCTAATAAGTATTTAGCTCAAATCCATGCGGATTCCACGTCACTTAAAAGAATGACATGCAAAAATACAAAATTAAAAAGTACACCGCGACAATTTTTTACCTCGATTTGATCGTTTTTCAAATCAGAAACCCTTAAGGGCAATCTAAAAAGTCATATTCCTTTTATCGAGAAAAACTGGCTTTTATGTTCTATTTTTGGGTAATTGCCCTATATGATATATGTTGCTTTTAAAAGAAATTGATAAGTTAAAGATATGAGAACTCGACCTTCTAACATACTCTTTAACATTAATTTTAATTCATACGTCACAAACAAAGAAAAAATTAACACTTAAAATCATTCTACAATTCAATAACACAATTACTTTGAGTTTAACATGTAACCACTATGTGTAAAGGTTTAAAACATGTTAATGACTTAAACAATTCATAATCTCTTTTCTCTTTTATCTATTATAACAAAATTTTAGATACGTCACTTACATATACAAAATCCTAGGTGTCAAAGCTTAAACTCTTGAATGAAAAACCCATCTTTAATCTTGCCCGATAATAAAAAATTATACATAACTACGTGGATAGGAATGTCACTCATAACATAAAATTACATAGTTGATCCTAATCCCTCCCAAAGTGATAAGCGGGTCAATACCCACACGAAGGTTTCCAGTCATATCATTTCAAAATTTTCACACAAAAACCGATATCGTCTTTCCTCTTTCAAATCAAAATAGAGATTTATATGATCTGCTGCTAATCACCCTTCAATTCTGATAATGAACAAATTTAAATTAAGATATCAACATCCACCATCCCTTACGATTTAAAGATTTAGGGTTCCCACAATATTTGGTTTCGTATTTATATATTACGATTAAATTGTTTAACTTGAATAAATGGTTATCGTGGTTCTCTATATCGAAGATCTTCATCATTCAACTTCATGGTAACTTTATATTCATAAAGACGAAAGATGATTTCGTTGCAATAAATTTGTTTCCTTTGATTTGTGGCTTGATTTCATGGCTATCGCAAGAACCTAACAGATGAAAGATGTTTTTGCTACAATTATATTTTTTTTTATCTTGATCACTTACTTGTTCACAACTTTAAGCTTCTGCTTCTGATGCTGTAAGTGAATCAATCGGATGTTTATTTGGATATATTTGTAATGTATGAACTGTGAACTGATCGTTATGTAAATGCATATGGATCTGAGTTTTGTAGATATTTGAGTCATTTGGTGAATCGTTTGAGTACAGTTGCCTTACAATTTGATATTAGAATTCTATTATATTTATTGATTGTCTCGTCAAATCGTTTATCATTAATAATACAGTATCATCCAAATCAAGGTTCGTATACATTTTTGCTCTAAATTAGTTTATAAGATTTCGAGCTATACAATAGAAGTTGTCATGTATGATAATATTGAGGTTTAATGATTATATGTTTTGTTTGACGTATATAAATGGTTCATCACCTGTGAAATGTCCCGTTCATATCGATTATAAACGTTCCATATTAATTGATTTCTTTGCGAGGTTTTGACCTCTATATGAGACGTTTTTCAAAGACTGCATTCGATTTTTAAAACAAACCATAACCTTTAAAATATTACGACGATTATCAAATAATGATAATCTAAAATGTAGCGTTTTCACACGACCATTAGATAATGGCTTACAATAACATTACACAACAATATATATGTCTTCGAATACAGTTTTTAAACAATATTATACAATCATGCTGACTCCAACTCTTGTCCATAAATTAGCATGCAACAGCGGAAGCTCTTAATAATCACCTGAAAATAAACATGCTTTAAACGTCAACAAAAATTTTATTGAGTTATAGGTTTAACCTATATATCAAATTGTAATAATAGACCACAAGATTTCATCTTTCAATAACATGCAATCTGCATAAAAATCATTCATATGGTTGAACACCTGGTAACCGACATTAACAAATGCATCTACAATATCCCCATATATAAATATCGAAGTACTAAAGCAGTTCAAATTCTCTGACTGGGGCGTGTCAAATCCCATAGATCTATCTTTAGGATTCGCGTCAATTGGTGGCAATTATAATAAACACCAATTCTTAGGCTACCAAGTTCAACAAGGGCGATATCCAGTATAACGATTCAACATAGAATGTAGTTTTAATACTTGTGTCTATTTTGTAAATCATTTTCAAAACTGCATGTATTCTCATCCCAAAAATATTAGATAGTAAAAATGGGACTATAACTCACGTTCACAGATTTTTCCTTCGTCGAAAAAATAAGACTTGGCCACGGGTCGATTCACGAACCTATAACAATTATGTACATATATATATCAAAGTATGATCGAAATATATTCACAACATTTTTTATTACATTTTAATGATTTAAGTTTGTTAAGTTAGCAGTCCAACGTTAGCAATTTACAACTAGTTGTCCACAGTTAGAAGTACAGAAATAAATCAATATATATTATCTCGAATCAATCCACGACCCAGTGTATACAAGTCTCATGATAGATCACAACTCAAAGTATATATATTATTTTGGAATCAACCTCAACCCTGTATAGCTAACTCTAGCATTACTGTATATAGAGTGTCTATGGTTGTTCCCAAATAATATATATATATGGATCGATATGATATGTCAAAACATTGTATACGTGTCTATGGTATCCCAAGATTACATAATATATGTTAGAATACATGTATAATACAATATAAGTTAGTTAAGTTATGGTTTGTATAGATTTGTTACAAATTTCACGTAGCTACAACAAGCAAAATTATCCAATTTTGTTTTACCCATAACTTCTTCGTTTTAAATCCGTTTTGAGTGATTTAAGTTGCTATGGTTTCATAATGAACTGAAATTTATGAAACTAAATAGAAAAAGTATAAGTTTATAGTCAGAAATACAGGTTACAAGTCAATATTGTAAGAGGTAGTCATTTCAGTAGAAAAAACGACGTTTTGATGACCATTTTGAAAAACATACTTCCACTTTAAGTTTAACCATGATTTTTGGATATAGTTTCATGTTAATAAGAAAAATCATTTTCCCAGAAGAACAACTTTTAAATCAAAGTTAATCATAGTTTTTGTTAATTATCAAACCCAAAACAGCCCACAGTTTTACTACGACGGCGTATGTCCGGTTTTACGGTGTTCATCGTGTTTCCAGGTTTTAAATCATTAAGTTAGTATATCATATAGATATAGAACATTTGTTTAGTTGATTTTAAAAGTTAAGTTAGAGGGATTAACTTTGTTTACGAACAAGTTTAGAATTAACTAAACTATGTTCTAGTGATTACAAGTTTAAATCTTCGAATAAGATAGTTATATATATATATATATATATATATATATATATATATATATATATATATATATATATATATATATATATATATATATATATGTATGGATCGAATGATGTTATGAACATCATTACTACCTTAAGTTTAGTAGGTAAACCTACTGGAAGTGACAAAAATTGATCTAGCTTCAAAGGATTCTTGGATGGCTTGAAAGTTCTTGAAGTAGAATCATGACACGAAAACAAGTTCAAGTAAGATTTTCACTCGATATAAGATTGTTATAGTTATAGAAATTGAATCAAAGTTTGAATATGAGTATTACCTTGAATTAGAAAGATATCTTACTATAAATAAGAAAGATTTCTTGAGATTGGATGATCACTTGAAATGGATTTGCAAGATTAGAAGTAAGCTAGTAAACTTGAAAGTATTTGTGAAGTGTTCTTGATGTGTTCTTGAATGATGATGTTTCTTGATTGTAATTGAAGCTAGATTGACCTAGATGATCAATATTACTGAAGTATAGACGTTCTTAAGCTTAGAGAGAGTTAAGGTGGAGATAATTTAGATTAGAAAATCAAAGAAATGTGATGTGTGTGTTGTTTGAAAAAAATGCCTAATACTTAGTCAATATAAGGTTACTAGTTTTTGTTTTCATGCTCATAAGTCATGCTAGTTGTCAAATGATGGTTCCCACATATCTTGGTAACTCACAAGGGCTACTAAGAGCTGATCATTGGATTGTATATACCAATAGTAAATACATCTAGAAGCTGTGTATTGTACGAGTACGAATACGGGTGTATACGAGTAGAATTGTTGATGAAAATGAATGAGAATGCAATTGTAAGCATTTTTGATAAGTAGAAGTACTTTGATATGTGTCTTGAAGTCTTTCAAAAGTGTATGAATAAATCTTAAAATACTACATGTATATACATTTTAACTGAGTCATTAAGTCATCGTTAGTCGTTACATGTAAGTGTTGTTTTGAAACCTTTAAGTTAACGATCTCATTTAATGTAGTTAACCCACTGTTTATTATATCTAATGAGATGTTAAATTATTACATTATCATGATATTATGATGTATGAATATATCTTAATATGATATATATACATTAAAATGTCGTTACAACGATAATCGTTACATATATGCCTCGTTTCGAAATTCTTAAGTTAGTAGTCTTGTTTTACATATGTAGTTCATTGTTAACATAAATAATGATATATATAATTATCATTTTATCATGTTAAATATAGTGTAACAATACCTTAATATCATACATATGTATTTAGTAAGGCGTTGTTATAACGATAATCGTTATATATATCGTTTCGAGTTTCTTAACTTAGTAATCTCATTTTTTTATGTATATAACTCATTGTTAATATACCTAGTGAGATACTTACTTATCATAATATCATGTTAACTACATATATATATATATATATATCCATATATATATCATCATATAGTTTTTGCAAGTTTTAACGTTCGTGAATCACCGGTCAACTCGGGTGGTCAATTGTCTACATGAAACTCATTTCAAATAATCAAGTCTTAACAAGTTTGATTGCTTAACATGTTGAAAACATTTAATTATGCAAATATTTCATTTAATATATATAATCATGGAAAAGTTCGGGTCACTACAGTACCTACCCGTTAAATAAATTTCGTCCCGAAATTTCAGCTTCATCTGATCCTCAGGCTCCCAGGTGAACTCGGGTCCTCTACGAGCATTCCATCAAACCTTAACAATCGGTATTTTATTTTACTTAAGTCTTTTAACCTCACGATCCATTATTTCGACGGGTTCTTCGATGAATTAAAGTTTTTCATTGATTTGGATTTCGTCTAACGGAATAGTGAGATCTTCTTTAGCGAAACATTTCTTCATATTCAAGACATGAAAGGTATTATGTACCCCGGCGAGTTGTTGCGGTAACTCAAGTCGGTAAGCTACTGGTCCGACACGATCTATAATTTTGAATGGTCCAATGTACCTTGGATTTAGTTTCCCCCATTTACCAAATCGAACAACGCCTTTCCAAGGTGAAACCTTAAGCATGACCATCTCTCCAATCTCAAATTCTATATCTTTTCTTTTAATATCCGCATAGCTCTTTTGTCGACTTTGGGCGGTTTTTAACCGTTGTTGAATTTGAATGATTTTCTCGGTAGTTTCTTGGATTATCTCCGGACCCGTAATTTGTCTATCTCCGACTTCACTCCAACAAATCGGAGACCTGCACTTTCTACCATAAAGTGCTTCAAACGGCGCCATCTCAATACTCGAATGGTACTGTTGTTGTAGGAAAATTCTGCTAACGGTAGATGTCGATCCCAACTGTTTCTGAAATCAATAACACATGATCGTAGCATGTATTCAAGGGTCTGTATCGTCCTTTCACTTTGCCCAACAGTTTGTGGATGATAGGCAGTACTCATGTCTAGACGAGTTCCCAATGCTTGCTGTAATGTCTGCCAGAATCTTGAAACAAATCTGCCATCCCTATCAGAGATAATAGAGACTGGTATTCCATGTCTGGAGACAACTTCCTTCAAGTATAAACGTGGCAATTTTTCCATTTTATCATCTTCTCTCATTGGTAGAAAGTGTGCTGACTTGGTGAGACGATCGACTATTACCCAAATAGTATCATAACCACTTGCAGTCCTTGGCAATTTAGTAATGAAATCCATGGTAATGTTTTTCCATTTCCATTTTGGGATTTCGGGTTGTTGAAGTAGACTCGATGGTTTCTGATGTTCAGCTTTGACCTTAGAACACTTCAAATATTCTCATACGTATCTAGCAATATCGGCTTTCATACCCTGCCACCAAAAGTGTTTCTTGAGATCTTTGCACATCTTTCCCGCTCCGGGATGTATTGAGTATCTGGTTTTATGTGCTTCGTTAAGTACCATTTCTCTCATATCTCCAAACTTTGGTACCTAAATTCTTTCAGCCCTATACCGGGTTCCGTCTTCCCGAATATTTAGATGTTTCTCCGATCCTTTGGGTATTTCATTCCTCAACTTTCCTTCTTTTAAAACTCCCTGCTGTGCCTCCTTTATTTGAGTAGTAAGGTTAGCACGAATAACTATATTCATATATTTTACCCGCATAGGTTCTCTGTCCTTTCTACTCAGAGCGTCGGCTACCACATTCGCCTTCCCCGGGTGGTAACGAATCTCAAAATCATAATCGTTCAACAATTCGACCCACCTACGCTGCCTCATGTTCAGTTGTTTCTGATCAAATATGTGTTGGAGACTTTTGTGGTCGGTATATATAATACTTTTGACCCCATATAAGTAGTGCCTTCAAGTCTTTAATGCAAAAAAAACCGCGCCTAATTCCAAATCATGTGTCGTATAATTCTGCTCGTGAATCTTCAATTGTCTAGACGCATAAGAAATTACTTTCGTACGTTGCATTAATACACAACCGAGGCCTTGCTTTGAGGCATCACAATATATCACAAAATCATCGTTCCCTTTAGGCAATGACAATATACGCGCCGTAGTTAGCTTTTTCTTCAACACGCTTTCTCCTGCTCATCCTTCCATTCAAATTTCTTCCCTTTATGCGTTAATGCAGTCAAGGGTTTTGCTATTTTGGAAAAATCTTGGATGAACCTTCTGTAGTAACCAGCCAGTCCTAAAAATTGGCGTATATGCTTCGGAGTTTTCGGGGTTTCCCACTTTTCAACAGTTTCGATCTTTGCCAGATCTACCTGAATGCCTTCTTTGTTCATTATGTGACCGAGGAATTGAACTTCTTCCAACCAAAATGCACACTTTCAAATTTTTGCGTACAGTTGTTCCTTCCTCAACAATTCTAGCACTTTTCTCAAATGTTCCTCGTGCTCTTGATCATTCTTTGAGTAAATGAGTATGTCATCGATGAAAACAATGACAAACTTGTCAAGATATGGCCCACACACTCAGTTCATGAGGTCCATGAACACAGCTGGTGCGTTAGTTAATCTAAACGGTATAACCATAAACTCGTAATGACCGTAACGCATTCTGAAAGCAGACTTTGAAATATCATCCTCCTTCACCCGCATTTGATGATACCCAGAACGTAAATCGATCTTGAAATAAACTGACGAGCCTTGTAGTTGATCGAATAAGTCATCGATTCTCGGTAGTGGATAACGGTTCTTGATGGTAAGTTTGTTCAACTCTCGGTAGTCGATACACAACCTGAATGTACCATCCTTCTTTTTGACAAACAAAACACGAGCTCCCCATGATGATGTGCTTGGTCGAATGAAACCACGTTCTAACAATTCTTGTAGTTGACTTTGTAATTCCTTCATTTCACTGGGTGCGAGTCTGTAAGGAGCACGAGCTATTGGTGCAGCTCCCGGTACAAGATCTATTTGAAATTCAACGGATCGATGTGAGGGTAGTCCCGGTAATTCTTTTGGAAATACGTCGGGAAATTCTTTTGCGACGGGAACATCACGGATGTTCTTTTCTTTAGGTTTGACTTCTTCGATGTGTGCTAGAATGACATAGAAACCTTTTCTTATTAGTTTTTGCGCCTTCAAACTACTAGTAAGATTTAACTTTGCGTTGTTCTTTTCTTCGTACACCATTAAAGGTTTTTCTTTTTCGCGCATAATGCGAATCACATTTTTGTAACAAACGACCTCTGCTCTCATCTTTTTCAACCAGTCCAAGCCAATTATTACATCAAAACTCCCTAACTAGACTGGTATTAAGTCAATCTTAAACATTTCATCAAAAAGTTTAATTTCTCTATCCCGACATAATTTATCAGCTGTAATTAGTTTACCGTTTGCTAATTCGAGTAAAAATTTATTATCCAAAGGCATTAATGGACAATTTAATTTGGCACAAAAATCTCTACTTATATAGCTTCTATCTGCACCCGAATCAAATAAAACATAAGCAGATTTATCATCAATAAAAAACGTACCCGTATCAAGCTCCTGGTCTTCCCGCGCTTCTGCCGAATTAATGTTGAAGACTCATTCACGACCTTGCCCATTATTATTCCCTTGATTAGGGCATGCTTTGCTGAAATGGCCGGACTTTTTGCATCCGTAACAAATAATGGAATTATTTGTTCTGTTATTTTTATATACCTTTGGTCCATAGACATCACACTTCATTACACTATGTCCGGTTCTGTTACACTTGGTACACACTACTACACAGAACTTATCTGGATGATACCCTCCACACCTTAGACATTTATTGTTCTGATTGTTGTTGCCATTGTTGTTATTGATTTGGTTGTTGTTGTTGCGATTGTTATTGTTGTTAGGACGGTTATTGTGGTTGTTGTTATTGTTGTGATAGTTGTTGTTGCTTTTGTTTTTTCAAAAAATGGGGCGATTATAGTTGTGATCGATGTGTTGGTTGTTGAAGCGATAGTTACTGTTGTTTTGTTGGTGAATCTTGTCACTGTTTTCTTCCCACTTCCTCTTGACTTGTTTCGTGTTGGCTTCTTCGGCCGCCAGCTCTTTAATTCTTCCCTCAATATGATTTATGAGTTTATGAGCCATTCGACTTGCCTTTTGTATGGAGGCGGGCTGGTGTGAACTAACATCTTCTTGAATCCTTTCTGGTAACCCTTTTACAAATGCGTCGATTTTCTCTTCTTCATCTTCGAACGCTCCCGGACACAATAGGCACAACTCTGTGAATCGTCTTTCGTACATGGTAATATCAAATCCTTGTGTTTGTAACCCTCTAAGCTCTACCTTGAGCTTATTGACCTCATTTTTGGGACGATACTGCTCATTCATCAAGTGCTTGAATGCTGACCACGGTAGTGTGTAAGCAGCATCTTGTCCCACCTGCTCGAGGTAGGTGTTCCACCATGTTAATGCAGTACCCGTGAAGGTATGCGTAGCGTACTTTACTTTATCTTCTTTAGTACATTTACTTATGGCAAACACTGATTTAACCTTCTCGGTCCACCGTTTCAATCTGATTGGTCCTTCGATTCCATCAAATTCCAAAGGTTTACAGGCAGTGAATTCTTTGTAGGAGCATCCTACACGATTTCTTGTGGAATTAGTTCCACTGCTAGATCCGGAGTTATTGTTGTTATTTTGCATTGCAGCCTGTACTGCGGCTATGCAGCAAGAAAAACACGGAAGTCTTCCTCGCTCATGTTCAAGTTCTGACGAGTAGTCGGTGCCATTTCCTTCAAAAATAGCCAAAAGAATTAAGTTAATCATATAGAATATTAAGAGTAGTTAATAGTATTTCGTAGCATAATATGAACTTATTTATAAAAGGTTTTTCTTCATATTAGCATTTTATAAGTTTTAATTCGGGTACTACCTACCCGTTAAGTTCATAATTAGTATCTAATATACCATTCAACTACTACAATTCTATACGAAAAACTGATCATAATATTTCGCGTTCAAACTTTTATACAATTTTACAAACTTACAATACCGCTATTATACATATAGCATGAAATATAGCACACAATAACTTTGATACAAGGTAGTTGTGAAGACGGTTCTAGTTAATACGTAAGTCATGCATTTGGGTTTTACTAGTATTATTTCCCATCCTTGGTCTTGTGGAAAATAACCGTTGTGACCGTCGGTTAGGCAGCATATTGTAACGTCATCAAAAGGACGGGGGTTACGTAATGCCCAACATTCCCGTAACAATCTAAAAACCTTGTTTCTCACCCCAACTACCGAATCCGTCACTTGTGGGAATGTTTTATTTAACAGTTGTAATCCGATGTTCTTTTTCTCAAATTGGTGAGAAGCGAACATCACTAACCCGTAAACATAACATGCTTCTTTAAGTTGCATGTTGGAAGCTCTTTCTAAAATACGAAGTCCTATGTTGGGATATGTGGAGTCAAAATAGGCTCTCAACCCGTAGCGTAAAATTGCATTTGGGTTTCCCGCATTTAATGCCTTAAAGAAAACATGGCGTAACTTAAAGTCTCCCCAATGTGATATACCTCATCTTTCAAAGGAAAGCCTTTTATAAACTAAGGCATGCTTGGAACGTCTTTCAAATGTTCGGCAAACTAATTTCGCCGTAAATAATTGTGCCGATGAATTCTGACCGACTCTAGACATGATTTCATCAATCATATCCCCTGATAGGTCTTCTAAAATTTTTGGTTGTCTATCCTTAACGTCCATTGTGTGTTTTATACTGTAAAATAGACAAGGATTAGATTTGTAAAAGATAACTAACAACCAATACAAGCAATTTTTACATATAACATAAAAATACAAGCACGTTACAATACATATATTACACAACATGATTACAATTCTTTATTCCGACTCATTCGTTTCTTCTTCCTCGGACATTCGTTTTGCTAACTTCCTAGGGATATATGGTGCTCCTATAATGCGAGCCGTCTTTTTCATAATTGGTTTAGAAAAACCTGGTGGCTTAGATGTTCCCGGGTTATAGTAAAAGTTTAAGAAATACGGGTGTTTACGGTACACCCCATCAGGGTATTTCATGTTAACGTAGATTTCATCGGGGTTGGAATTAGGTTTCTCTATTTTGATGTCTTTTCCCTTATTATTTTCTTTTGCTTTTTCAAATTAGGTCGAGGTAATTTCTATACCATCATCGGAATCCTCATCGGGATCCGATTCATCAGAAAATTGGTAATTTTTCCAATATTTTGCTTCCTCGGCGGAAACACCATTGACCATTATTAACTTTAGTCCATTGGTTGAGGATTTTCTTTTATTTATCTGTTTTTCTGTGGTTCCTAATATTTCCCCCTCCGGAACCTCTTCTTCAGGTTCTTCTTCTTCCGGTTCCTCTTCTTCCGGTTCCTCTTCTTCCGGTTCCTCTTTGGGAATTTGTGAATCTTCCCAAAATATATTCGACTTTTCATTATTATTAGGTGAGTCGATGGGATTTATACTAGAGGTAGACATTTATCACACAATATCAAACATGTTAAGAGATTAATATATCACATAATATTTACATGTTAACAATATATAGTTTCCAACAAAAATGTTAAGCAATCGTTTTTCAAGTAAACACGGTCGAAGTCCAGACTCACTAATGCATCCTAACGAACTCGATAAGACACACTAATGCAAATTTCTGGTTCTCTAAGACCAATGCTCGGATACCAACTGAAATGTCCCGTTCATATCGATTATAAACGTTCCATATTAATTGATTTCGTTGAGAGGTTTTGACCTATATATGAGACGTTTTTCAAAGACTGCATTCGATTTTTAAAACAAACCATAACCTTTAAAATATTACGATGATTATCAAATAATGATAATCTGAAGTATAGCGTCTTCACACGACCATTACTTAATGGCTTACAATAATATTACACAACAATATATATGTCTTCGAATGTAGTTTTTAAACAATATTATACAATCATGCTGACTCCAACTCTTGTCCATAAATTAGCATGCAACAACGGAAGCTCTTAATAATCACCTGAGAATAAACATGCTTTAAACGTCAAAAAAAATGTTGGTGAGTTATAGGTTTAACCTATATATCAAATTGTAATAATAGACCACAAGATTTCATCTTTCAATATGGTTGAACACCTGGTAACCGACATTAACAAATGCATCTAGAATATCCCCATATATAAATATCGAAGTACTAAAGCAGTTCAAATTCTCTGACTGGGGCGTGTCAAAGCCCATAGATCTATCTTTAGGATTCGCGTCAATTGGTGGCAATTATAATAAACACCAATTCTTAGGCTACCAAGTTCAACAAGGGCGATATCCGGTATAACGATTCAACATAGAATGTAGTTTCAATACTTGTGTCTATTTTGTAAATCATTTTCAAAAATGCATGTATTCTCATCCCAAAAATATTAGATAGTAAAAATGGGACTATAACTCACTTTCACAGATTTTTCCTTCGTCGAAAAAATAAGACTTGGCCACGGGTCGATTCACGAACCTATAACAATTATGTACATATATATCAAAGTATGATCGAAATATATTCACAACATTTTTTATTACGTTTTAATGATTTAAATTTGTTAAGTTAGCAGTCCAACGTTAGCAATCTACAACTAGTTGTCCACAGTTAGACGTACAGAAATAAATCAATATATATTATCTCGAATCAATCCACGACCCAGTGTATACAAGTCTCAGGCTAGATCACAACTCAAAGTATATATATTATTTTGGAATCAACCTCTAGCTAACTCTAGCATTACTGCATATAGAGTGTCTATGGTTGTTCCCAAATAATATATATAGATGGGTCGATATGATATGTCAAAACATTGTATACGTGTCTATGGTATCCCAAGATTACATAATATATGTTAGAATACATGTATAATACAATATAAGTTAGTTAAGTTACAGTTTGTATAGATTTTTTACAAATTTCACGTAGCTACAACAATCAAAATTATCCAATCTTGTTTTACCCATAACTTCTTCGTTTTAAATCCGTTTTGAGTGATTCAAGTTGCTATGGTTTCATAATGTAACGACCCAACCCGTTATCCAACCGATTACGCAAAACATTTTTTTTATACAGGAGGGTGCGCGGCGCGCAACCCTCAGTGTGCGCGGCGCGCACAAGGCCAAATAAGTTCTGTCCGAATTTTCCAATTTTCATTTAATGATCTCGCACTTCCCGGCACTTTTAGACTAAACGCTTTTCACAACATTTTATAATATGTAAAACTAACACATTTCAATAATAAAACAAGTTTTACGACACCGGGCCCACATCGGCCGTTTTACGACTTTCGTGCAAAATACAAGTTTTCGACTACATGAATTTAAGTTCCAAACACAACTACGAGCATGATGTTTGGGGATAAACTACCCAGTCCTAAGTCGAAACCAAAAGTAATCTAAGCAAGCATCAAAAGGGGAAATCATCTAATCCCGAGCATACCCTTGCCACGTCCGCCTCCGAACCTAAAAAATGTAAACAACGAGAGGGTAAGCTAATGCTTAGTGAATGCCATACTTATACGCATACATACATAATTCAATCACGTGCATACACCTACACAAACAACACAATATCATTAGCAAACCGCAATAAATGTATAATCGTACGTATAACAAGTCAACACCATTAGCATAGAGATCCCAACAATAATACGAGCCAACAACAAAATACGTACAATGCTAGTGAAACTTACACACCCCAACATACACAATGTTGACATTCGACTCGATGGTGGCTGACGAAGAGCGGTAGGTCAAATACGTTAACCACTCACCACCCATCTCAACGCGTATGTGGCCGACAAAGAGCGATAGGTTAAATATGTTAACCACTCACCACTACGCACCATGAGGCAGACGAAAAGTGCAACCGAAACGTTAACACTTACCTCAATCACAAGGATGGCCGACAAAAAGCGAAACCGCTTACCAACCAACGATAAGTGGCCAACGAAGAGCGGATCCCTAAACGGATAACACTCACCACTTACCCCAACACACATATGTGGCCGACGAAATGCGATAGGTCAAACATCAATCACTCGCCACATAACCAAACACACACATGTAGCCGACGAAGAGTGATAGGTCAACCATTAATCACTCGCTACATAACCAAACACACACATGCGACCAACGAAGAGCGATAGGTCAAACATTAATCACTCGTCACATGACTTACCTCCAATCGTGGTCTACAAAGAGTTATTCCTTCCGGATATCGCAACCAAATATAGCTAACGAAGAGCTATCTATACGGATATCACTCACTATATTTTCCAACCCATTTGTGGTCCCCGAAAAGTGAATCCTAACGGATGTCACTTACCACACCGCACGCAAGCAACCAAATTATATACATAAACGTATAAATATTCCACTCACCTCGATCACTTGAAAAGCAATCTCGCTTGAGCTCCTAAACGTCCAAATGAAAATCACCTAAGTAATTTACAAACAAATAAGCTAAACACTCTAGCTTATGCCCAAAACACCATAAGTGCAATTTCGACCCATTAGCACTTACTTCCACTTTGACTAAGTCAAATCTCACACGAAAACCTCCATAATCACAATCGACTAGTGATTATGTTCCAACAACTTATTTTACTCAAGGTTTCATCATCAAAACATATTACTTGCATCAATTTACACAAAACCCATTTTGACCTAATCTCAAGTCAAAACACCCATTTGCAAGCTTACACAATTAATCACCTATAACATAAGTTAACTAGTGATCTTAACACCCGATCATGATTATCAACTAATCAATTTCATCATCCAACCCAAAACCCACCAACAATGGTTATCGACACCATTTACTAGCTCAATCACCCAATTTTCAACTAGTGGGTTTACTCAAGAACACCCAAATCAAAACGCCAATTATGAAGACTAAATCAAACTATGAAAACTCGGAGTTAGAACTTACCAATACTACCAAAACGTAGCCTCGAACAAGATGAACAACTTTAATACCCGGGCTTTGGTGAGAATCCAACTCCTTCTCCTCCAAATCAAGCTTTCTCACTCTAAGCTCTTTCTCACTCTAGGGTTGGAGGTTGAAGATGAGAGAGTGAAGATAAGATTGTGGACTTGAAAGAGTCCACCAATCTGCCATTTTGTGGCCTAAAACCGACCCCCAAGTGAAAAGACCAATATGCCCCTCATTTAACTTTATTTAAAAAGCAGGAAGCTGTTGCCAGGTATAGTGCGCGGCACGCACCACTGCTTGTGCACGGCGCGCACAAGCTCAAACACAGTCTGTGAGCTTCTGTTCAACTCAGTTTGATTTATCAACGTTTATGCACCCTGTACACTTGGGTTTAGGGTCTTACAACTCTCCCCCACTTAAATTGGATCACGTCCCCGTGATCCTCGCCCCTTAACTAACAGGACCCACACTCTATGGTCCTTCGACATATGTCCAAACTCGATGTCCACCACCAATTCCATCAAATCCGAAGATTTCACACAACCCTTTAGGCGACTTTACTCAAAAGTTACCCTTTCGATTTAAATCATCAATCGTGATTTACTAAATCTACCAAACCGAGCACTAAGTCTCGCCTCAATTCCAAACCGGAACAATCTCATGCCTCGACCGCATGTCAAACACATGCTAACATTCCAAATCTTGTTCCGAGTTAGCAATCCCTTTAGCGTACCCTTATCATGTACATCGCTAAAGTAACAACACACCAATAAAATGGCCAACAAACAACACAATGGAGCCGACGAAAAGTGAATCCTCACGATTGGATACTACTTGCCCCACATCCTCATACGTACGTGGCCGACGAAAAGCGGTAGATCAAACATTAACCACTTACCACAACGCAACAAGAGGCCGACAAAAAGCACATCCTTACGGATCACACTTACCTCTCTTCACACATGGCCAAACAAAAGCGATTCCTAACGGAAAACGCATTTCGCACAATGATAAGTAGTCGACGAAAAGTGAATCCTAACGGATAACTCTTACTACTTATCACACCTCAACCGTGGTTGACGAAAAGTGAATCCTCGCAATTGGATAGCATTTGCCACAATACATACAAACAAACTAAGTATATGCACATACTTAGAATCATTCCACGCCGCTGGGAATTTCTGCACCCGAAATGTCCGCACGCACGAACATTGCTCAACACAATCGAGCAAGAACCACCTATAGCCCACATAGGCACAAAACAATAATCCTCTAGAAGAGAATTCGACACGCACACCCCTTAACCGGGGGTCCTACCTTGCTCGTCAAACACGTCTATTATCTCTCAACGAGATTTACCACATTACCACCTCGAGTAGTAATTCACATCCAAATCAATAAATACAATTCAACCGAAATTGTACTCCACCACAAATCGACCAATCTAGGCATTATCCGAAATTTTCACACCAAAACCTCCTCGTGCGGGAGTGTAACTCCCCCACTTGGAAGTACGTTCCATAACCACATCGTTGTGGTAACATCGTTCCGCGATAACTATCACTCTCCGATATACGTAACCAATCTAGCCATCGGTAGTAGCAATCGAATTCCCAAGAATTCATTTCGCACACTAGAAATTGACGCCCACCGTCACCCGTTGGCGTTATTTAGGCAACGACATAAAGCCAACACAACCCACACCTTGTACAACCGTACAATGCTACCGAAAAGTAGACTTTTCCAACAATTAGGTTCACACGACCCATCGCCACATCTTGCTCCAACCTTAAGCATACAAAGGATCTTAACCTATCCTTAATCACTTCGAACGAAGAGTTCATAACAATTACACAAACTTTATTCTTTCAATCCTCCGATTGCCATAGCTTGTTAAAGTTTCACCTAGTCACTCATGTACCTAAGGGTTTTCTTTCCGGTACCCTAAGTACAAAGAAACCATAACATCACGGAGTCGAACATTACGCTTGCAGGTATGAAAGAGGCACCTGACATCTCGTCAACTAGACTCCACTACCAACATTCATCGAGACCAAAAGACTCGACTTCGTGGGTTCCATTCATCCGATGTCACCCATCTCAGCACTAAAGTGACCTTAAGTCATCCGCACCCGACGAAACTTACGTTTCATCAATTACAACATAAAAGCGACTATGCGCTACCAAAACAACACCAAAGCCCATTCTCATGGCTTGGTAAAATCTTTCACCCAACACTAAGGAATGCTTGGAAGCACCAAGTCTTACGCCCTTTTCCCGTCAACCCGACCATTATCATAGGGTAATTCCATAAGGAACGCTACCCCTCATTACACTTCGCACTATCACAAAATGCATCAAACAAAATTGTAAGTACATATCAATAAGATAATCGAAAGGTACTTGAACATCGTCGTCAGGTTCTCATGCATTACCAACTAAATTCGGACACGCCAACTTTCGGTGTCCCTCCTTTCGACAATTAAAGCACGTAACCTTGTTAGACTTCGCATTCGTACATTCACGCGACAAATGACCCCGTTGTCCGCAATTATAACACGTGGGTATAAAACCACCAGTACCACTCTTCTTCACGCTTCCGACACCCTCGAAAACACTCTTACTCTTTTTGTTCGAAAGCATCATAGTTTCGGACTTCCGCTTACTAACATCGTGAAATGTCCCGTTCATATTGATTATAAACGTTCCATATTAATTGATTTCGTCGCGAGGTTTTGACCTCTATATGAGACGTTTTTCAAAGACTGCATTCATTTTTAAAACAACCATAACCTTTATTTTATCGATAAAGGTTTAAAAAGCATTACGTAGATTATCAAATAATGATAATCTAAAATATACTGTTTACACACGACCATTACATAATGGTTTATAATATGAATATATTACATCAAAAAATAAGTTTCTTGAATGCAGTTTTACATAATATAATACAAGCATGGACTCCAAATCTTGTCCTTATTTTAGTATGCAACAGCGGAAGCTCTTAATAATCACCTGAGAATAAACATGCTTAAAACGTCAACAAAAATGTTGGTGAGTTATAGGTTTAACCTATATATTATCAAATCATAATAATAGACCACAAGATTTCATATTTCAATACATCTCATACATAGAGATAAAAATCATTCATACGGTGAACACCTGGTAACCGACATTAACAAGATGCATATAAGAATCCCCATCATTCCGGGACATCCATCGGACATGATATAAAAACTCGAAGTACTAAAGCATCCACTACAACGGATGGGGTTTGTTTGGCCCAATAGATCTATCTTTAGGATTCGCGTCAATTAATAGACTGGTTTAGTAATTCTTAGGTTACCAAGTAAAAGGGGCATATTCGGCTTCGATCGTTCAACCATAGAAAGTAGTTTCATGTACTTGTGTCTATTTTGTAAAACATTTATAAAGCTGCATGTATTCTCATCCCAAAAATATTAGATTTTAAAAGTGGGACTATAACTCACTTTCACAGATTTTTACTTCGTCGGGAAGTAAGACTTGGCTACTGGTCGATTCACGAACTTATAACAAATATGTACATATATATCAAAGTATGTTCAAAATATATTTACAACATTTCTAATGGTATTAATGTTTTAAGTTTATTAAGTCAGCTGTCCTTGTTAGTAACCTACAACTAGTTGTCCATAGTTAGATGTACAGAAATAAATTGATATATATTATCTTGACCCAATCCATGACCCAGTGTATACACGTCTCAGGCTAGATCATAATTCAAAGTATATATATTTTTGAAATCAACCTCAACCCTGTATAGCTAACTCCAACATTACTGCATATAGAGTGTCTATGGTTGTTCCAAATAATATATATAGATGGGTCGATATGATATGTCAAAACATTTGCATACGTGTCTATGGTATCTCAAGATTACATAATATATTAGAATATATGTATTATACAATATAAGTTAGCTAGGATATGATTAAAATAGATTTGTTACCAATTTTCACGTAGCTACGACAAGTAAAAATATCCAATCTTGTTTTACCCGTAACTTCTTCGTTTTAAATCCGTTTTGAGTGAATCCAATTGCTATGGTTTCTTATTGAACTTAAGTTTATGAATCTATACATAAAAAGTATAAGTTTATAGTCATAAATACAGGTTACAAGTCGTTTTTGTAAAGGTAGTCATTTCAGTCGAAAGAACGACGTCTAGATGACCATTTTGGAAAACATACTTCCACTTTGAGTTTAATCATGATTTTTGGATATAGTTTCATGTTCATAAGAAAAATCATTTTCCCAAAAGAACAACTTTTAAATCAAAGTTTATCATAGTTTTTAATTAACTAACCCAAAACAGCTCGCGGTGTTACTACGACGGCGTATATCCAGTTTTACGGTATTTTTCGTGTTTTCAGGTTTTAAATCATTAAGTTAGAATATCATATAGATATAGAACATGTGTCTAGTTGATTTTAAAAGTCAAGTTAGAAGGATTAACTTTTGTTTGCGAACAAGTTTAGAATTAACTAAACTATGTTCTAGTGATTTCAAGTTTAAACCTTCGAATAAGGTAGTTATATATATATGAATCAAATGATGTTATGAACATCATTACTATATCAGGTTTTGTGGATAAACCTACTGGAAAAGAGAAAAATAGATCTAGCTTCAAAGGATCCTTGGATGGCTTGAAAGTTCTTGAAGTAGAATCATGACACGAAAACAAGTTCAAGTAAGATTTCCACTCGAAATAAGATTGTTATAGTTATAGAAATTGAATCAAAGTTTGAATATGAGTATTACCTTGTATTAGAAAGATATCTTACTGTAATTAAGAAAGATTTCTTGAGGTTGGATGATCACTTTACAAGATTGGAAGTAAGCTAGCAAACTTGGAAGTTAGTAGTCTTGTTTTTACATATGTAGTTCATTGTTAATACACTTAATGACATGTTTACTTATCATTTATCATGATTAAACATAGTGTATCAATATCTTAATATGATTCATATGTATTTAGTAAGACGTTGTTATAACGATAATCGTTATATATATCGTTTCGAGTTTCTTAATTCAATAAACTCAATTTTATGTATATAACTCATTGTTAAATACCTAATGAGATACTTACTTATCATAATATCATGTTAACTATATATATAATTATATATATGTCATCATATAGTTTTTACAAGTTTTAACGTTCGTGAATCACCGGTCAACTTGGGTGGTCAATTGTCTATATGAAACCTATTTAAATTAATCAAGTCTTAACAAGTTTGATTGCTTAACATATTGGAAATACTTAATCATTTAAATAAAAATTTCATTTAATATATATAAACATGGAAAAGTTCGGGTTACTACATTACCTACCCGTTAAATAAATTTCATCCCGAAATTTTAAGCAGTTGGAGGTGTTGACGTATCTTCTGGAAATAAGTGCGGGTATTTCTTCTTCATCTGATCTACTCATTCCCAGGTGAACTCGGGTCGTCTACAAGCATTCCATCGAACTTTAACAATTGGTATCTTGTTTTTCTTAAGTCTTTTAACCTCACGATCCATTATTTCGACGGGTTCTTCGACGAATTGAAGTTTTTCGTTGATTTGGATTTCGTCTAACGGAATAGTGAGATCTTCTTTAGCAAAACATTTCTTCAAATTTGAGACGTGAAAAGCGTTATGTACAGCCGCGAGTTGTTGTGGTAATTCAAGTCGGTAAGCTACTGGTCCGACACGATCAATAATCTTGAATGGTCCTATATACCATGGATTTAATTTCTCTCGTTTACAAAATCGAACAACGCCTTTCCAAGGTGCAAACGTTGTTGAATTTGGATGATCTTCTCGGTAGTTTCTTGTATTAACTCCGGACCCGTAATCTGTCTATCTCCCACTTCACTCCAACAAATCGGAGACCTGCACTTTCTACCATAAAGTGCTTCAAACGACGCCATCTCAATGCTTGAATGGTAGCTGTTGTTGTAGGAAAATTCTGCTAACGGTAGATGTCGATCCCAACTGTTTTCGAAATCAATAACACATGCTCGTAGCATGTCTTCAAGCGTTTGTATCGTCCTTTCACTCTGCCCATCAGTTTGTGAATAATAGGCAGTACTCATGTCTAGACGAGTTCCTAATGCTTGCTGTAATGTCTGCCAGAATCTTGAAATAAATCTGCCATCCCTATCAGAGATAATAGAGATTGGAAATCCATGTCTGGAGATGACTTCCTTCAAATACAGTCGTGCTAACTTCTCCATCTTGTCATCTTCTCTTATTGGCAGGAAGTGTGCTGATTTGGTGAGACGATCAACTATTACCCAAATAGTATCAAAACCACTAGCAGTCCTTGGCAATTTAGTGATGAAATCCATGGTAATGTTTTCCCATTTCTATTCTGGGATTTCGGGTTGTTGAAGTAGACCTGATGGTTTCTGATGCTCAGCTTTGACCGTAGAAAACGTCAAACATTCCCCTACGTATTTAGCAACATCGGCTTTCATACCTGACCACAAAAAATGTTTCTTGAGATCTTTGTACATCTTCTCCGTTCCAGGATGTATTGAGTATCTGGTTTTATGAGCTTCTCTAAGTACCATTTCTCTCATATCTCCAAATTTTGGTACCCAATTTCTTTCAGCCCTATACTGGGTTCCGTCTTCCCGAATATTAAGATGCTTCTCCGATCCTTTGGATATTTCATCCTTTAAATTTCCCTCATTTAAAACTCCTTGTTGCGCCTCCTATATTTGAGTAGTAAGAGTATTGTGAATCATTATATTCATAGCTTTTACTCGAATGGGTTCTCTGTCCTTTCTACTCAAAGCGTCGGCTACCACATTCGCATTCCCCGGGTGGTAACGAATCTCAAAGTCGTAATCATTCAACAATTTAATCCACCTGCGCTGCCTCATGTTCAGTTGTTTCTGATTAAATATATGTTGAAGACTTTTGTGGTCGGTATATATAATACTTTTGACCCCATATAAGTAGTGCCTCCAAGTCTTTAATGCAAAAACAACCGCGCCTAATTCCAAATCATGCGTCGCATAATTCTGCTCGTGAATCTTCAATTGTCTAGACACATAAGCAATTACCTTCATTCATTGCATTAATACACAACCGAGACCTTGCTTTGAAGTGTCACAATATATCACAAAATCATCATTCCCTTCAGGTAATAACAATATAGGTGCCGTAGTTAACTTTTTATTTAACAATTGAAACACTTTCTCTTGTTCATCCTTCCATTCAAATTTCCTCCCTTTATGCGTTAATGCAGTCAAGGGTTTTGTTATTCTGGAAAAATCTTGGATGAACCTTCTATAGTAACCAGCTAGTCCTAAAAATTGACGTATATGCTTCAGAGTTCTCGGGGTTTCCCATTTTTCAACGGTTTCAATCTTTGCTGGATCCACCTGAATACCTTCTTTGTTCACTATGTGACCTAGGAATTGAAATTCTTCCAACCAAAATGCACACTTTGAAAACTTACCATACAGTTTTTCTTTTCTCAGCAACTCTAGCACTTTTCTTAAATGTTCTTCATGCTCTTGATCATTCTTCGAGTAAATAAGTATGTCATCGATGAAAACAATGACAAACTTGTCAAGATATGGCCCACACACTCGGTTCATGAGGTCCATGAACACAGCTGGTGTGTTTGTCAATCCAAACGGCATAACCATAAACTCGTAATGATTGTAACGTGTCCTAAAAGCAGTCTTTGGAATATCATCCTCCTTCACCCTCATTTAATGATACCCAGAACGTAAATCAATCTTCGAATAAACCGACGAGCCTTGTAGTTGATCAAATAAGTCATCGATTCTCGGTAGTGGGTAGCAGTTCTTGATGGTAAATTTGTTCAACTCTTGGTAGTCGATACACAATCTAAATGTACCATCCTTCTTCTTGACAAACAAAACAGGAGCTCCCCACGGTGATGTGCTTGGTCGAATGAAACCACGCTCTAAAAGTTCTTGTAATTGGCTCTGAAGTTCCTTCATTTTGCTAGGTGCGAGTCTGTATGGAGCACGAGCTATTGGTGCAGCTCCCGGTACAAGGTCTATTTGAAATTCAACGGATCGGTGTGGAGGTAGTCCCAGTAATTCTTTCGAAAATACGTCGGGAAATTCTTTTGCGACTAGAACATCATTGATGTTCTTTTTTTCGGAATTAACTTTCTTGACATGTGCTAGCACAGCATAGCAACCTTTTCTTATTATTTTTTGTGCCTTCAGGTTACTAATAAGATTTAACTTCGCGTTGCTCTTTTCTCCGTACACCATTAAGGGTTTTCCTTTTTCTCGTATAATGCAAATTGCATTTTTGTAACAAATGATCTCTGATTTTAGTTCTTTCAACCAGTCCATACCGATTATCACATCAAAACTCCCTAACTCTACTGGTATCAAGTCAATCTTAAATGTTTCGCTAGCCAGTTTAATTTCTCGATTCCGACATATATTATCTGCTGTAATTAATTTACCGTTTGCTAATTCGAGTAAAAATTCATTATCCAAGGACGTCGGTGAACAACTTAGTTTAGCACAAAAATCTCTACTCATATAGCTTCTATCCGCACCCGAATCAAATAAAATATAAGCAGATTTATTGTCAATGAGAAACGTACCTGTAACAATTTAACGCCTTGAATCGAGTAAAAAAAAAAAATTTTTTTTTTTTTTTTTTTTTTTAAATTCAAGTCACTGGCCGGACAAGGCTTATGCCGCGGCGCGGCAAGCCTTGTCGCGGCGCGACACAACACATAAAATTTTAGACTCCTTAACCCTGGTTCTGTTTTGAACTTCAGTGCATTGCCGCGGCGCGGACCCCTTTGCCGCGGCGCGACATAACCCTGTTCCGGGTGCCTGACCTGCAACATTGTATATAAACCAACTTTTGCACATTCCATCATTCTCAAACACATATAAAACAACATTATTCATACCCAAACATCTGAAATCAGTTTCTAACATCGTATACCATCTAATAACAACATTTAGACATCAAACGTGTTTTCATGAAACAAAACCATCATTTGGTCCCAAATTCAATAATGACAAACATGACACTTCAAATACATGGCGTTTGATAAGCGGTAACCATAGAGCGTGATTACAAAAGGGACTTGCAATACCACTTACGCTAATGCCAATGCTCCTCTAGCACTTCACACGGGCTCCTTACCTTCACGATGAACCTTAGCACCTAAAACATAAAACATCATGGGGGTAAGCTTTTACACTTAGTGAGTTATAGGAGAGCAATAAACATAAAACATAAACATAAATCATTTGGGCATAATCGAAACACTTATCCTTCAACCCTTAGGTTGCTTGCATACTTTCGGATCCGATCATTCATACCATAGACATGACTTACTAGGCCGAACCTAGTAATCATGTCTAAGCTAACCATAGACATACTAAATATGCCTAAGCTATCATCATCTCATACGTAGACACCCAAAGTGTCTAAGCTAACACGAACCATAGGCAAGATTACTAGCAATGTAATAACCTTGCCTAAGCTAAACATCAACCATAGATACAACTATTGAGCTAACCCAATAGTTCTATCTAAGCTACATAACTAGTGCACTTAGTCGTTACTCTCTTGCACGGATGCAATCCGAGAACACTAAGCCACTCTTGACCCGCCCATATTACCCCCTATAAACTCACCTTGTTTAAATGGATTTCCTTGATCACTTGTGACCTCTTTTCCTTGATTAGCACCTATATATGAGCTAATCTCATTAATCACATAACTAAATCAAAATCATAACTTTCTTGGATCATTACATCATTTATACTTACTCATACACTTAACCCCCTAATCACAACATACATACATACACACATACTTTCTAACCTTGAACTCATCTTTTCTAAAACAAGCATGTTACCAATCAAACATCACCTTTTAATCATGTACATTACTAACTCATCACTTTTAGCTTTATCATGCAACTTTTCCTTTAATCCTTTCATTAAACATCAAATGTGCATAGTAATTCAATTTCATTACTAACACCATTAACTTGTCAAATTATCAATTTCTATAACCTACAACAATAACCATAGTTCATACATGAACATCCTTCATCACAATTTCTAGCTAGAACACATAATCATCTCTTTGAGACATTTTAACAAACACTTGGTGTGCATGACTAGAAATCTAACTAGAACATCATCATTCTCACCATAATCATGCCATACATCTATAATGCAAGTTCATACATGTAATTACTTCCAAAATCATCAACAAATCCATTCTAACTCAAACAATTGTGCACAACTCAACAAATAGCAACTTTCTTAAGCATAATCTCATCATTAACATACAATGCAAGCAATAATTAGACACAAAATCCATACCTTGTCTTTTAGAGTTTAAGAATCCTAATTGTGCACAAAGAGAGTGAAATTGGAAGATTAAAGCTTGCTAGAGTGATTAAGGTGTGTTAGATTTCACTAATTCAAGCTTGCATGGGTTAAATTTCAACAATTGAGGAATCCTCCTCTTCCCTCTTGCAAAAGTCGACACTCTCAAGGCTCCAGGAAGGTTTTCTGTAATTTTTCTTGCACTAATAACAAATTCCAGCATTTTGATTCTTTTTATTAAAATAACTTTGGCCTATTGACACTTTCTACCCTCCCCACCACAACTCTAGTTAGGGAAGTCCTTAATCTTCACTTTTCACCCTTAGTCCTTCCTAACTTAACCAATAAACTTAACTTTCATCCATTAACATAAAATGACTTTTACCATATAATTTCTTGGCAATAAAAATTTACATAAAATAATACCTTAAATATTTGGGATGTTACAACTCTCCCCCTCTTGGATCGTTCGCGTCCTCGCGAACCATTCTTGATGCAACGACGGATAATACTTCAAGAGCCATTCTTCGGGTTCCCATGTACATTCGGAACCTTTTCTAAATTGCCATAATACCTTCAACAATATAACCGATTTATTTCTCAAGTGCTTAACCTTTTGATCCAAAATCTTTATCGGCTTCTCCGCATATCTTAACTTATTATCGACCTCAATTTCATTCAAAGGAACATAGGTTGAATCATCCGCCAAACACTTTCTCAATTGCGACACGTGAAACGTGTCATGTATATTACTCAATTCATCGGGTAAAGCCAAACGGTAGGCTACCTTCCCAACTTTCGCCACTATCTCAAATGGTCCCACGAACCTTGGACCCAATTTTCCCCTCTTTCTAAAACGGATAATGCCTTTCCATGGAGAAACTTTTAGCATCACTTTATCACCTACTTGAAATTCTATCGGCTTTCTCCTCTTATCAACATATGACTTTTGTCGATCTTGTGCCGCCTTCATTCTTTCACGAATTTGATCAATCATCTCGGTGGTTTGTTGCACTATTTCCGTGCTTCCCAATTCTCGTTGACCTACCTCGCCCCAACAAATCGGGGTTCTACACCTCCTTCCATACAACATCTCATATGGTGCCATTCCAATCGTAGAGTGATAACTATTGTTATATGAAAATTCAACTAAAGGTAAATGAGTATCCCAACTCCCACCAAAATCGATGATACATGCTCTTAACATATCTTCAAGAGTTTGTATAGTCCTTTCACTTTGACCATCCGTTTGCGGGTGAAACGCGGTACTTATGTGTAACTTAGTACCCATTTCCTCTTGAAATTTCCTCCAATATCGAGAGGTGAATCGAGTGTCTCGATCCGAAACTATGGAAACCGGCACTCCATGCCTTGCAACAACTTCTTTCATATATAACTTAGACATTGCTTCCGAGGACGAAGCTTCTCTTATTGCCAAAAACAATGCACTCTTAGTCAATCTATCAACAATAACCCAAATCGCATCGTGTTGTCTAGGGGTCTTAGGTAACTTAGTCACCAAATCCATCGTAATATGCTCCCATTTCCAAACCGGTACCTCTAAAGGTTGCATCTTACCGTAAGGCATTTGATGATCGGCCTTCACTTGAAGACAAGTAAGACACTTGTGCACATACTTAACTATATCCCTTTTCATTCCCGGCCACCAATAGTCTTTCCTTAAATCTCTATACATCTTCGTAGCACCGGGGTGAATCGAATACTTAGACTTGTGAGCTAAGTCAAGGAGCTCACTTCTAACACCACTTTGCAAAGGTACCCAAATTCTCCCATATCTAAGCCTTAAACCACGAGAATCCACTATAAAATCATTAACTTGCCCCTTGATCCTTTCCTTTCTCACGTTCTCGGGCGATAATGCTTCACCTTGTGCATCACGAATATCATCAAATATTTGAGGTGCTATTACCATAGCCAAACTTGTTATCTTAATCGGTTGATGACTCGACTTCCTACTAAGAGCATCCGCCACCACGTTCGCTTTTCCGGGGTGATATAAGATCTCACAATCATAATCTTTCACTAAATCAAGACCCCTCCTTTGCCTATCATTCAAATCCCTTTGATCAAACAAATACTTTAAGTTCTTATGATCGGTATAAATGGAAAACTTAACACCATAAAGATAATGACGCCAAATCTTTAAAGCAAAAACTACGGCCGTCAATTCTAGATCATGTGTGGGATAACGTTTCTCGTGTTCCTTCAATTGTCGGGAAGCGTATGCTATGACCTTCCCATTTTGCATCAATACACACCCTAAGCCTTTCTTAGAAGCATCACAATAAACCGTCATGTTCCCATTTCCTTCCGGTAAAACCAATATAGGAGCTTGAACAAGCTTCTCCTTAAGGAGTTGAAACGCTTGTTCCTGCTTTTCTTCCCATTTCCATGGCACACTTTTCCGAGTCAACTTAGTGAGTGGGGTGGCTATTCTTGAGAAATCTTGTATAAACCGTCGATAATACCCCGCTAAGCCTAGAAAACTCCTAACCTCGGTAGGATTCGTAGGTGGTTCCCATCTCATAATTGCCTCTATTTTAACCGGATCAACACAAATACCCTTCTTGTTAATGACATGACCCAAAAATTGAACTTCACGAAGCCAAAACTCACACTTAGAGAACTTAGCAAACAATCTTTCTCTTCTTAAAGTCTCTAATACTTGTCTTAGATGTACCGCATGTTCCTCTTCACTCCTAGAATATACCAAAATATCATCAATAAATACAATTACGAACCTATCAAGCATCGGTCGACAAACTCTATTCATCAAATCCATAAATGCGGCCGGTGCATTCGTTAACCCAAACGGCATGACCACAAACTCATAATGACCATACCTCGTTCGAAAAGCCGTTTTAGGGACGTCTTCTTCCCTCACTTTCAATTGATGGTAACCCGACCTTAAATCTATCTTTGAAAAGAAACTTGCACCTTGTAATTGATCAAACAAGTCGTCTATCCTTGGCAACGGATACTTATTCTTAATCGTGACTTTATTCAATTCTCGATAATCAATACACATTCTCATAGTTCCATCCTTCTTTTTCACAAATAAAACCGGAGCTCCCCAAGGTGAGCTACTAGGACGTATAAAACCTTTATCTATCAAATCTTGCAATTGAGTCATCATTTCTCTCATTTCCGATGGGGCTAATCGATATGGAGCTTTGGCAATTGGCGTGGCCCCGGGTATCAAATCTATTCTAAACTCTACCTCACGCTCGGGAGGTACACCGGGCAATTCACTTGGAAACACATCCGGAAACTCGTTAACTATCGGTACATCATCTAAATCAACAATCTTTTTCGAATTATCCACAACATGTGCCAAAAACGCACAACACCCGTGAGACAAAAACCTTTTAGCCTTAGCATACGTGCATATAGGAATAGCACGCCTAGCTCTTTCCCCATAAATCCATATAACCTTCCCACTAGGTGATTGAACTAACACAATTTTCTTACGACACAAAATTATTCCTTCATTGTCGTCTAGCCAATCCATGCCCACTATTACTTGAAATTCCCCCATATGCATGGGTATTAAATCAATGACAAACTTTTCATCATCCAAAATAATTTCACACCCCTTAATGATACTATACACCATCACAGTCTTATTATCCGCTATTTCAACCTCTAATGGGTGTTCTAACATACTTGGGGTCATATTAAAATGCTTACAAAAAGAATATGATACAAACGACCGCGTAGCACCGGAATCAAACAAAACATGCGCAGGTAAAGAGTTTACAATAAAGGTACCTGACACCACATTTTGGGACTCCTTCTCTTCGAGTGCGGTAATCTGATGAGCTCGGGCCCTTGGTCGGCTATCATTAGTCTTCGGTTCCGTCTTAACCTCCTTCTTAACATTACCACTAGCCAAATCCTTCTTGTATTCCGGACATTCGGCTTGAAAATGACCCTTCTCAAAACAATAATAACATTGCTTACCTTTCTTAGGACATTCGGCGGCCCTATGTCCCGGCTTACCGCAAGAGTAACAATCGGTAGTACCCGCTTTACATTCACCCGTATGATTCTTACCACACCTAGTACACAACTTGGCTTCTTTCCCACCGCTTTTACCCGACACAAAACCCCCTTTTGACTTGTGCGGGGATTCGGAACCAAACTTACCCTTTTTCGGACTAACATTTTGCATCGCCTTAGAGTCTTGATCTAACTTTCGCTTAAACGCCGCCTTCTTCCTAAGTTCGTGTTCTCTAACAAGTGCTCGATTCATCATCTCGGCTAAAGTCTTATAAGTACTCTTATCGATAAACTCACTTATTTCGGGATTCAACTTCTCATGATAATGATCCATCATCAACTTGGGACTTGACACAAAGTCCGGACAAAAACGAGACTTGTCATTAAACTCGGCATTAAACTCGGTCACCGACTTACTTCCATGCTCTATATTCATAAACTCGGATTTCAACCTACTAACCTCGGCGGGTGGAGCAAATTGAGTCATAAACATTTCACGGAACTTGTCCCATGAGAAACTTGTAGCCACGTCTCGCCCATGAGATTTAACTATGAAATTCCACCACTCGTAACCACTACCCTTCATTTGATGAGCCGCATAAATTACCTTCAAATGTTCGGGGCATTCACACAACATGAAAGTTTCTTCAATCTCATCAATCCATCTTTGACTAACAATAGGGTCAACCTTACCATGAAACTCGGGAGGATGGCAATTTGCGAAGTTCTTATATTCAAAACGGTCATCCTTTCTCTTAGGGGCTTCTACCTCTTCTTGCCTTACTCCACTTCCCCCTTCACCTCTTAAGGTAGGGTTATTAGCAACAAAAGTCTTTAACTTCTCATCTAATTGATCATTGATCAACGTCTTAATCTTCTCTAACAAAGTTGGAGTATAACGTATCAAGGCTTGCCCTATTTGCCCCGAAATGTCATTTGGCATGTTAACTTCTTCCGATTCGTTGTGAGAGTCTTCTATAGACTCCGTGGATGGGGTGCGGACGTACTCATCATCCTCATCTTGACCTCGGTTTGGTGATACAATAGCCATACTGAAAATCACAATCAACCCATTAGTTCAAATACCGGTAACACCATTATTCAACAAAATCAAACCATTCGAAAGAATTCCTAACTCATTTCACCATAACTATAGTAGGCGTTCATGTGTACTAAAATGAAGTAATAACAATGGCCTGTTGTTATTACACCATTCATTACACATTAAGTCCACTATAACATCATGGCTAACGAGTATCAAACTCCTTTCATAAACCAATCATTATACTACGGGTCTAGTCGATGACTCTACCCTATGGAGCATGGCACAACTATACGACTATAACACTTATGCAAGTCCTAAACCGCTTATCCTTTCACAACAATGGTTTAAGCCTAGATAATCCCTATCGTGGATTATCCAAGTCCCTTAAACCACAGCTCTGATACCAACTTTTAACGCCTTGAATCGAGTAAAAAAAAAAAATTTTTTTTTTTTTTTTTTTAAATTCAAGTCACTGGCCGGACAAGGCTTATGCCGCGGCGCGGCAAGCCTTGTCGCGGCGCGACACAACACATAAAATTTTAGACTCCTTAACCCTGGTTCTGTTTTGAACTTCAGTGCATTGCCGCGGCGCGGACCCCTTTGCCGCGGCGCGACATAACCCTGTTCCGGGTGCCTGACCTGCAACATTGTATATAAACCAACTTTTGCACATTCCATCATTCTCAAACACATATAAAACAACATTATTCATACCCAAACATCTGAAATCAGTTTCTAACATCGTATACCATCTAATAACAACATTTAGACATCAAACGTGTTTTCATGAAACAAAACCATCATTTGGTCCCAAATTCAATAATGACAAACATGACACTTCAAATACATGGCGTTTGATAAGCGGTAACCATAGAGCGTGATTACAAAAGGGACTTGCAATACCACTTACGCTAATGCCAATGCTCCTCTAGCACTTCACACGGGCTCCTTACCTTCACGATGAACCTTAGCACCTAAAACATAAAACATCATGGGGGTAAGCTTTTACACTTAGTGAGTTATAGGAGAGCAATAAACATAAAACATAAACATAAATCATTTGGGCATAATCGAAACACTTATCCTTCAACCCTTAGGTTGCTTGCATACTTTCGGATCCGATCATTCATACCATAGACATGACTTACTAGGCCGAACCTAGTAATCATGTCTAAGCTAACCATAGACATACTAAATATGCCTAAGCTATCATCATCTCATACGTAGACACCCAAAGTGTCTAAGCTAACACGAACCATAGGCAAGATTACTAGCAATGTAATAACCTTGCCTAAGCTAAACATCAACCATAGATACAACTATTGAGCTAACCCAATAGTTCTATCTAAGCTACATAACTAGTGCACTTAGTCGTTACTCTCTTGCACGGATGCAATCCGAGAACACTAAGCCACTCTTGACCCGCCCATATTACCCCCTATAAACTCACCTTGTTTAAATGGATTTCCTTGATCACTTGTGACCTCTTTTCCTTGATTAGCACCTATATATGAGCTAATCTCATTAATCACATAACTAAATCAAAATCATAACTTTCTTGGATCATTACATCATTTATACTTACTCATACACTTAACCCCCTAATCACAACATACATACATACACACATACTTTCTAACCTTGAACTCATCTTTTCTAAAACAAGCATGTTACCAATCAAACATCACCTTTTAATCATGTACATTACTAACTCATCACTTTTAGCTTTATCATGCAACTTTTCCTTTAATCCTTTCATTAAACATCAAATGTGCATAGTAATTCAATTTCATTACTAACACCATTAACTTGTCAAATTATCAATTTCTATAACCTACAACAATAACCATAGTTCATACATGAACATCCTTCATCACAATTTCTAGCTAGAACACATAATCATCTCTTTGAGACATTTTAACAAACACTTGGTGTGCATGACTAGAAATCTAACTAGAACATCATCATTCTCACCATAATCATGCCATACATCTATAATGCAAGTTCATACATGTAATTACTTCCAAAATCATCAACAAATCCATTCTAACTCAAACAATTGTGCACAACTCAACAAATAGCAACTTTCTTAAGCATAATCTCATCATTAACATACAATGCAAGCAATAATTAGACACAAAATCCATACCTTGTCTTTTAGAGTTTAAGAATCCTAATTGTGCACAAAGAGAGTGAAATTGGAAGATTAAAGCTTGCTAGAGTGATTAAGGTGTGTTAGATTTCACTAATTCAAGCTTGCATGGGTTAAATTTCAACAATTGAGGAATCCTCCTCTTCCCTCTTGCAAAAGTCGACACTCTCAAGGCTCCAGGAAGGTTTTCTGTAATTTTTCTTGCACTAATAACAAATTCCAGCATTTTGATTCTTTTTATTAAAATAACTTTGGCCTATTGACACTTTCTACCCTCCCCACCACAACTCTAGTTAGGGAAGTCCTTAATCTTAACTTTTCACCCTTAGTCCTTCCTAACTTAACCAATAAACTTAACTTTCATCCATTAACATAAAATGACTTTTACCATATAATTTCTTGGCAATAAAAATTTACATAAAATAATACCTTAAATATTTGGGATGTTACAAACAAGCTCCGGGTCTTCCTGCACTTCTGCTGTATTAATATTGAAAACTCTTTCGCGGCCCTGCCCATTAGTATTCCCCTGATTTTGGCAATTTCTACTAAAGTGGCCCTGTTTTCCACATCCAAAACAAACTATGGTGGTATTATTTGTTCCGACATTATTTGTTCCTTTAGTTCTGTTATGCATTGGTCCGTAGATTTCGCACTTCTTCGCGCTATGACCATTTCTTTTACACCTGTTGCAAAATGTCGTGCAGAACCCCAGGTGATGCTCTTCACATCTTTGGCATGGCTGTTTTTGGTTTTTGTTGCCATTGTTGTTATTGAGATTGTTGTTGGGATTGTTATTGTTGCTGTTGTTGTTGTTGTTGTTGTTGTTATTGTTGTTGGGCCGGTTATTGTAGTTGTTGTTGAGTCGTTTGTTGAAGTTGTTGTTGCGATTGATGTTGCGGTTATTGGGATAGTTGTTGCAATTTTGGCTGTGATTGTTGTTGTTGTATTGGTGACTCTTGTCATTGGTTTCTTCCCACTTTCTCTTGACTTGTTTCATGTTAGCCTCTTTGGTCACCTGCTCTTTAATCCTTCCTTCGATCTGGTTCACTAATTTGTGAGCCATTCGACTTTCCTTTTGTATGGAGGCGGGCTCGTGTGAACTCACATCTTCTTGAATTCTTTCCGGTAACCCTTTTACAAATGCGTCGATCTTCTCTTCTTCATCTTCAAATGTTCTGGAACACAATAGGCACAATTATGTGAATCTTCGTTCATACGTGGTGATATCGAATCCTTGCGTTTGTAATCCTCTAAGCTCTACCTTGAGCTTATTGACCTCGTTCCTGGGACGATACTGCTCGTTCATCAATTGCTTGAATGCTGACCATGGTAGTGCGTAAGCAACATGTTGTCCTACCTGCTCGAGATAGGTATTCCACCACGTTAATGCCGTACCTGTGAAGGTATGCGTAGCGTACTTAACTTTGTCCTCTTCAGTACACTTATTTATGGCAAACACCGATTTGACCTTCTCAGTCCACCGTTTCAATCCAATTGGTCCTTCGGTTCCATCAAATTCTAAAGGTTTGCAGGCAGTGAATTCTTTGTAGGAGCATCCTACACGATTTCTTGCGGAATTAGTTCCATTGCTAGATCCAGAGTTATTGTTATTTTGCATTGCAGCCTGCACTGCGGCTATGTTCGAAGCAAGGAAAACACGGAAGTCGTCCTCACGCATGTTCAAGTTCTGGCGAGTCGCCAGTGCCATTTCCTTCAAAATAGCCAAAAGAATTAAGTTAATCATATAGAATTTAAGAGTAGTCAATAGTATTTCATAGCATAATATGAACATATTTATAAAAGCTTTTTCTTCATATTAGCATTTTATAGTTTTAATTCGGGTAGTACCTACCCGTTAAGTTCATACTTAGCAGCTATTATACAATTCAACTACTACGATTCTATATGAAAAACTTATTACAATAATATTTCGCGTTCAAACTTTATACAATATTTTACAAACTTAGAATACTGCTATAATACATATAGGATGAAATATAGCACATAATAACTTTGCCACTCGGCAGCTATGAAGGCAATTCTAGTTAATAAGCAAGTTGTTCAGCAAAAGAAATAAAGACACGTAATTCATAAATCTAGAAACAAGTCATGCATTCAGGTTTTACTAAGACGACTTCCCATCCTTGATCTTGTGGAAAATAACCGTTATGACCATTGGCTAGGCAGCATGTTGTAATGTCGTCAAAAGGACGAGGGTTTCGTAATGTCCAACAGCCCCGTAATAATCTAAAAACCTTGTTTCTCACCCCAACTACTGAATCCGTCACTTGTGGGAAGGTTTTATTTAAAAGCTGCAATCCAATGTTCTTTTTCTCACTTTGGTAAGAAGCGAACATCACTAACCCGTAAGCATAACATGCTTCTTTATGTTGCATGTTAGAAGCCCTTTCTAATTCACGAAATCCTATGTTGGGATATGTCGAGTCAAAATAGGTTCTTAACCCGTAGCGTAAAATTGCATTTGTGTTCCCCGCATTTAACGCTTTAAAGAAAACACGGCGTAACTTACGGTCTCCCCAATGTGATATACCCCACCTATCAAAGGAAAACCTTTTATAAACTAAGGAATTTCTGTAGAGTCTTTCAAATGTTTGACAAGTTAATTTCGCCATAACTAAATGTGCTAATGAATTCTGACCGACTCTAGACAAGATTTCCTCAATCATATCCTCTGGTAGGTCTTCTAAAATATTCGGTTGTCTACCCTTAACATCCATTTTGTTTTTATACTGTAAAATAGACAAGGATTAGATTCGTAAAAGATAATTAACAAATAATACAAGCAATTTTTACATAGAACATAAAAGTACAAGCACACTACAATACATATAATACACAACATGATTACAACCCTCTAATCTGAATAACTGGTTTCTTCTTCTTCGAACTTGGTTCGTTTTCCTAATTTTCTAGGAATATATGGTGTTCCTCTAATACAAGCCGTCGTTTTCCACAATGGTTTAGAAAAACCTGGTGGTTTAGAGGTTCCCTGGTCATTGTTACATTTTAGGAAATACGGATGTTGCCGATACATATAAAGTTCATAGGGGTTGGAATCGGGTTTCTCTATTTTTATACCTTTTCCCTTATTATTTTCTTTCACTTTATTAAATGGGGTCGAGGTAATTTCTATAACATCATTGGAATCCTCATCAGGATCCGATTCATCGGAAAATTGATAATCTTCCCAATATTTTGCTTCCTTGGCGGAAACACCATTGACCATTATTAACTTTGGTCCGTTGGCGGAGGATTTTCTTTTATTTAATCGATTTACTATAGGTATCAATATTTCTTCCTCCGGAACCTCTTCTTCTCCCGGTTCCTCCTCTTTCGGTTCCTCCTCTTCCGGTTCCTCTTCTTCCGGTTCCTCCTCTTCCCATTCCTCTTCTTCCGGTTCCTCTTCGGGAATTTGTGAATCTTTCCAAAATATATTCGACTCTTCATTATTATTAGGTGACTCGATGGGATTTGCACTAGTGGTAGACATCTATCACACAATATCAAACACATTAAGAGGTTAATATATCACATAATATTTACATGTTAATAATATATAGTTTCCAACAAAAGTGTTAAGCAATCGTTTTTAAAGAAAACACGGTCGAAGTTCAGACTCACTAATGTATCCTAACAAACTCGATAAGACACACTAATGAAAATTTTTGGTTCTCTAAGACCAACGCTCGGATACCAACTGAAATGTCCCGTTCATATTGATTATAAAAGTTCCATATTAATTGATTTCGTCGCGAGGTTTTGACCTCTATATGAGACGTTTTTCAAAGACTGCATTCATTTTTAAAACAACCATAACCTTTATTTTATCGATAAAGGTTTAAAAAGCATTAGGTAAATTATCAAATAATGATAATCTAAAATATACCGTTTACACACGACCATTACATAATGGTTTACAATATGAATATATTACATCAAAAAAAAGTTTCTTTAATGCAGTTTTACATAATATCATACAAGCATGGACTCCAAATCTTGTCCTTATTTTAGTATGCAACAGCGGAAGCTCTTAATAGTCACCTGAGAATAAACATGCTTCAAAACGTCAACAAAAATATTGGTGAGTTATAGGTTTAACCTATATATTATCAAATCATAATAATAGACCACCAAATTTCATATTTCAATATATCCCATACATAGAGATAAAAATCATTCATACGGTGAACACCTGGTAACCGACATTAACAAGATGCATATAAGAATATCCCCATCATTCCGGGACATCCATCGGACATGATATAAAAACTCGAAGTACTAAAGCATCCGCTACAACGGATGGGGTTTGTTGGGCCCAATAGATCTATCTTTAGGATTCACGTCAATTAGTAGACTGGTTTACTAATTCTTAGGTTACCAAGTAAAAGGGGCATATTCGGCTTCGATCGTTCAACCATAGAAAGTAGTTTCATGTACTTGTGTCTATTTTGTAAAACATTTATAAAGCTGCATGTATTCTCATCCCAAAAATATTAGATTTTAAAAGTGGGACTATAACTCACTTTCACAGATTTTTACTTCGTCGGGAAGTAAGACTTGGACACTGGTCGATTCACGAACCTATAACAAATATGTACATATATATCAACGTATGTTCAAAATATATTTACAACATTTATAATACATTTTAATGTTTTAAGTTTATTAAGTCAGCTGTCCTCGTTAGTAACCTACAACTAGTTGTCCATAGTTAGATGTACAGAAATAAATTGATATATATTATCTTGACCCAATCCACGACCCAATGTATACACGTCTCAGGCTAGATCACAACTCAAAGTATATATATTTTTGGAATCAATCTCAACCCTGTATAGCTAACTCCAACATTACTGCATATAGAGTGTCTATGGTTGTTCCAAATAATATATATAGATGATTCGATATGATATGTCAAAACATTTGCGTACGTGTCTATGGTATCCTAAAATTACATAATATATTAGAATATATGTATTATACAATATAAGTTAGCTAGGATATGATTAAAATAGATTTGTTACCAATTTTCACGTAGCTACAACAAGTAAAAATATCCAATCTTGTTTTACCCGTAACTTCTTCGTTTTAAATCCATTTTGAGTGAATCCAATTGCTATGGTTTCATATTGAACTTAAGTTTATGAATCTATATAGAAAAAGTATAAGTTTATAGTCGGAAATACAGGTTACAAGTCATTTTTGTAAAGGTAGTCATTTCAGTCGAAAGAACGACGTCTAGATGACCATTTTGAAAAACATACTTCTACTTTGAGTTTAATCATGATTTTTGGTTATAGTTTCATGTTCATAAGAAAAATCATTTTCCTAGAAGAACAACTTTTAAATCAAAGTTTATCATGGTTTTTAATTAACTAACCCAAAACAGCCCGCGGTGTTACTACGACGGCGTATATCCAGTTTTACGGTATTTTTTGTGTTTTCGGGTTTTAAATTATTAAGTTAGCATATCATATAGATATAGAACATGTGTCTAGTTGATTTTAAAAGTCAAGTTAGAGGGATTAACTTTTGTTTGCGAACAAGTTTAGAATTAACTAAACTATGTTCTAGTGATTTCAAGTTTAAACCTTCGAATAAGGTAGTTTTATATATATGAATCGAATGATGTTATGAATATCATTACTACCTCAGGTTTTGTGGATAAACCTACTGGAAATGAAAAAAATAGATCTAGCTTCAAAGGATCCTTGGATGGCTTAAAATTTCTTGAAGCAGAATCATGACACGAAAACAAGTTCAAGTAAGATTTCCACTCGAAATAAGATTGTTATAGTCATAGATTTTGAATCAAAGTTTGAATATGAGTATTACCTTGTATTAAAAAGATATCTTACTGTAAATAAGAAAGATTTCTTGAGGTTGGATGATCACTTTACAAGATTGGAAGTAAGTTAGCAAACTTGGAAGTATTCTTGATTTTATGAAACTAGAACTTATAGAATTTATGAAGAACACTTAGAACTTGAAGATAGAACTTGAGAGAGATCAATTTGATGAAGAAAAATGAAGAATGAAAGTGTTTTTAGGTGTTTTTGATCGTTGGTATATGGATTATATATAAAGGATGTGTAATTTTATTTACATGTAAATAAGTCATGAATGATTACTAATATATTTGTAATTTTATGAGATATTTCATGCTAGTTGCCAAATGATGGTTCCCACATGTGTTAGGTGACTCACATGGGCTGCTAAGATCTGATCATTGGAGTGTATATACCAATATTACATACATCTAAAAGCTGTGTATTGTACGAGTACGAATACGGGTGCATACGAGTAGAATTGTTGATGAAACTGAACAAGGATGTAATTGTAAGCATTTTTGTTAAGTAGAAATATTTTGATAAGTGTCTTGAAGTCTTTCAAAAGTGTATGAATACATATTAAAACACTACATGTATATACATTTTAACTGAGTCGTTAAGTCATCGTTAGTCGTTACATGTAAATGTTGTTTTGAAACCTTTAGGTTAACGATCTTGTTAAATGTTGTTAACCCATTGTTTATTATATCTAAAGAGATGTTAAATTATTATATTATCATGATATTATGATATATTAATATATCTTAGTATGATATATATAAAGTTAAATGTTATTACAACGATAATCGTTACATATATGTCTCGTTTCGAAATCATTAAGTTAGTAGTCTTGTTTTTACATATGTAGTTCATTGTTAATACACTTAATGACATATTTACTTATCATTTATCATGATTAAACATAGTGTATCAATATCTTAATATGATTCATATGTATTTAGTAAGACGTTGTTATAACGATAATCGTTATATATATCGTTTCGAGTTTCTTAATTCAATAAACTCAATTTTATGTATATAACTCATTGTTAAAATACCTAATGAGATAATTACTTATCATAATATCATGTTAACTATATATATAATCATATATATGTCATCATATAGTTTTTACAAGTTTTAACGTTCGTGAATCACCGGTCAACTTGGGTGGTCAATTGTCTATATGAAACCTATTTAAATTAATCAAGTCTTAACAAGTTTGATTGCTTAACATGTTGGAAACACTTAATCATGTAAATAACAATTTCATTTAATATATATAAACATGGAAAAGTTCGGGTTACTACAGTACCTGCCCGTTAAATAAATTTCGTCCTGAAATTTTAAGCAGTTGGAGGTGTTGACGTATCTTCTGGAAATAAGTGCGGGTATTTCTTCTTCATCTAATCTTCTCGTTCCCAGGTGAACTCGGGTCCTCTACGAGCATTCCATCAAACTTTAACAATTGGTATCTTGTTTTGCTTAAGTCTTTTAACCTCACGATCCATTATTTCGACGGGTTCTTCGACGAATTGAAGTTTTTCGTTGATTTGGATTTCATCTAATGGAATAGTGAAGTCATCTTTAGCAAAACATTTCTTCAAATTTGAGACGTGGAAAGTGTTATGTACAGCCGCAAGTTGTTGTGGTAATTCAAGTCGGTAAGCTACTGGTCCGACACGATCAATAATCATGAATGGTCCTATATACCTGGGATTTAATTTCCCTCGTTTACCAAATCGAACAACGCCTTTCCAAGGTGCAACCTTAAGCATGACCATCTATCCAATTTCAAATTATATATCTTTTCTTTTAATGTCGGCGTAGCTCTTTTGTCGACTTTGGGCGGTTTTCAAACGTTGTTGAATTTGGATGATCTTCTCGGTAGTTTCTTGTATTATCTCCAGACCCGTAATCTGTCTATTTCCCACTTCACTCCAACAAATCGGAGACCTGCACTTTCTACCATAAAGTGCTTCAAACGGTGCCATCTCAATGCTTGAATGGTAGCTGTTGTTGTTGGAAAATTCTGCTAACGGTAGATGTCGATCCCAACTGTTTCTGAAATCAATAATACATGCTTGTAGTATGTCTTCAAGCTTTTGTATCGTCCTTTCACTCTGCCCATCAGTTTGTGGATGATAGGCAGTACTCATGTTTAGACGAGTTCCTAATGCTTGCTGTAATGTCTGCCAGAATCTTGAAATAAATCTGCCATCCCTATCAGAGATAATAGAGATTGGTAATCCATGTCTGGAGATGACTTCTTTCAAATACAGTCATGCTAACTTCTCCATCTTGTCATCTTCTCTTATTGGCAGGAAGTGTGCTGATTTGGTGAGACGATCAACTATTACCCAAATAGTATCAAAACCACTTGCGGTCCTTGGCAATTTAGTGATGAAATCCATGGTAATGTTTTCCCATTTCCATTCTGGGATTTCGGGTTGTTGAAGTAGACGTGATGGTTTCTGATGCTCAGCTTTGACCTTAGAACACGTCAAACATTCCCCTACGTATTTAGCAACATCGGCTTTCATACCTGGCCACCAAAAATATTTCTTGAGATCTTTGTACATCTTCCCCATTCCAGGATGTATTGAGTATCTGGTCTTGAGATCTTCCTACTAATCTTCTCTTGGTAATGATCGTTCAAGGTTCGGTAAATGTCTTCCTTCAACATGTGGTCATTCCCGACATATTTCGAGCAAAATTGGGTCTTCGATAAGAAAACGGATTTGAGAGTGTTTAAATCCATTGACCCTTGCCTCAAAGCATGCAACTCGTCCTTAAGCTTAGAAAGATCCGCCGAAGTTCGGTATTCCTTGAAAAAATTTGCTTTGAACTCATCCCATGTGAACTCCATACATTGTTCCTTACCATAGAGTTGGATTTTCGCATCCCACCACAACTTGGCATCACCCTTAGCATACTACTACCATACCTCGTCTTCTTATCGAGAGGGCACTCACTAGTACGAAAGGCCCCCTCTATATCGGAGATCCATCGAGCACTCTTAAGTGGATCTCGCTCACCCTCGAAAGTGGGAGGTTGAGCATCCTTGAAGTTTTTGTAGTAGAAGTCCCGCCTTCCCATATTATCCTCGTGAAGAACAACCTTAACTTGTTCCTTGACTAGATTGACTACTTGCTCGTCAATCGTATCTAAGAACATCTTTTTAACGTCCTCTAGAAACTTCGCTTTTTGACGCTCAAAGATGGCCTCAACCTTGGCCGTGAACTCGGAGTCCTCGCCTTGATCACCATTATCATGTCCGTTCCTCGTCTTCATTCTAAGAAATGAACGCGTTTAGGAACGCAACACCAATAAATTACATACACCGCCACGATCAATATTCACAATCATATAATTATGACACCGTTCGTACATCCCATCTAGTTCAATACTTGTTGTACATCACTTGCATGACTTGGCTTGCAACCGTAATAATGGTCACGAATTATTATTACGCTCACACGCCATGCCGAGCTCATGAATACAACAACTATCTTGCTAGATGTTCAACACAAAACAACATGATTAGTAACAATGTAATCAATACATAGTTAGTTCACCTATTCTCTAAGGCACTAACTAATACCCGAACGGACCCGTAATCCTACAAGTCCCGCAACAATTAAGCACACACAAAAAGTCTAAGTCTAGGCGCCTATCTCAAGTCACCTAAATCCCTTAAACCATGCTATGATACCACTTGTAATGACCCAACCCGTTATCCAACCGATTACGCAACACTTTTTTTTTATACAAGAGGGTGCGCGGCGCGCAACCCTCAATGTGCGCGGCGCGCACAAGGCCAAATCAGTTCTGTCCGAATTTTCCAATTTTCGTTTAATGATCTCGCACTTCCCGGCACTTTTAGACTAAACGCTTTTCACAACATTTTATAATATGTAAAACTAACACGTTTCAATAATAAAACATGTTTTACGACACCGGGCTCACATCGGCCGTTTTACGACTTTCGTACAAAATATAAGTTTTCGACTACATGAGTTTAAGTTCCAAACACAACTACGAGCATGATGTTTGGGGATAAACTACCCAATCCTAAGTCGAAACCAAAAGTAATCCAAGAAAGCATCAAAATGGGAAATCATCTAATCCCGAGCATACCCTTGCCACATCCGACTCCGAACCTAAAAAATGTAAACAACGAGAGGGTAAGCTAATGTTTAGTGAATGCAATACTTATACGCATACATACATAATTCAATCACTTGCATACACCTACACAAACAACACAATATCATTAGCAAACCGCAATAAACGTATAATCATACGTATAACAAGTCAACACCATTAGCATAGAGATCCCAACAATAATACGAGCCAACAACAAAATACGTACAATGCTAGTGAAACTTACACACCCCAACATACACAATGTCGACATTCGACTCGATGGTGGCCAACGAAAAGCGGTAGGTCAAATACGTTAACCACTCACCACCCATCGCAATGCGTACGTGGCTGACGAAGAGCGGTAGGTTAAATATGTTAACCACTTACCACTACGCACCATGAGGCTGACGAAAAGTGCAACCGAAACGTTAACACTTACCTCAATCACAAGGATGGCTGACGAAAAGCGAAACCACTTACCATCCAACGATAAGTGGCCAACGAAGAGCGGATCCATAAATGGATAACACTCACCACTTACCCCAACACACATATGTGGCTGACGAAGAGCGATAGGTCAAACATCAATCACTCGCCACATAACCAAACACACACATGTAGCCGAAGGAGAGTGATAGGTCAACCATTAATCACTCGCTACATAACCAAACACACACATGTGACCAACGAAGAGCGATAGGTCAAACATTAATCACTCGTCACATGCCTCACCTCCAATCGTGGACGACAAAGAGTTATTCCTTTCGGATATCACTCACCACATATCGCAACCAAATATAGCCAACGAAGAGCTATCCATATGGATATCACTCACTATATTTCCAACCCATTTGTGGTCCCCGAAAAGTGAATCCTAACGGATGTCACTTACCACACCGCACGCAAGCAACCAAATTATATACATAAACATATAAATATTCCACTCACCTCGATCACTTGAAAACCAATCCCGCTTGAGCTCCTAAACGTCCAAATGCAAATCACCTAAGTAATTTACAAACAAATAAGCTAAACACTCTAGCTTATGCCCAAAACACCATAAGTGCAATTTCGACCCATTAGCACTTACTTCCACTTTGACTAAGTTAAATCTCATACGAAAGCCCCCATAATCGCAATCGACTAGTGATTATGTTCCAACAACTCATTTTACTCAAGGTTTCATCATCAAAACATATTACTTGCATCAATTTACACAAAACCCATTTTGACCTAATCTCAAGTCAAAACACCCATTTGCAAGCTTACACAATTAATCACCTATAACCTAAGTTAACTAGTGATATTAACACCCAATCATGATTATCAACTAATCAATTTCATCATCCAACCCAAAACCCACCAACAATGGTTATCGACACCATTTACTAGCTCAATCACCCAATTTTCAACTAGTGGGTTTACTCAAGAACACCCAAATCAAAACCCCAATTATGAACACTAAATCAAACTATGAAAACTCAGAGTTAGAACTTACCAATACTACCACAACGTAGCCGTGAACGAGATGAACAACTTTAATACCTGGGCTTTGGTGAGAATCAAACTCCTTCTCCTCCAAATCAAGCTTTCTCACTCTAAGCTCTTTCTCACTCTAGGGTTGGAGGTTGAAGATGAGAGAGTGAAGATAAGATGTGGACTTGAAAGAGTCCACCAATCTGCCATTTTGTGGCCTAAAACTGACCCCAAGTGAAAAGACCAATATGCCCCTCATTTAACTTTATTTAAAAAGCAGGAAGCTGTCACCAGGTATAGTGCGCGATGCGCACCACTGCTTGTGCGTGGCGCGCACAAGCTCAAACACAGTCTGTCAGCTTCTGTTCAACTCAGTTTGATTTATCGACGTTTATGCACCCTGTACACTTGGGTTTAGGGTCTTACACATAATGAACTGAAATTTATGAAACTAAACAGAAAAAGTATAAGTTTATAGTCAGAAATATAGGTTACAAGTCAATATTGTAAGAGGTAGTCATTTCAGTCGAAAAAACGACGTCTTGATGACCATTTTGAAAAACTTACTTCCACTTTGAGTTTAACCATGATTTTTGGATATAGTTTCATGTTAATAAGAAAAATCATTTTTCCCAGAAGAAAAAACTTTTAAATCCAAGTTTATCATAGTTGTTTTTAATTATCAAACCCAAAACAGCCCGCGGTTTTACTACGACGGCGTATGTCCAGTTTTACGGTGTTCATCGTGTTTCCAGGTTTTAAATCATTAAGTTAGCATATCATATAGATATATAACATGTGTTTAGTTGATTTTAAAAGTTAAGTTAGAGGGATTAACTTTGTTTACTAACAAGTTTAGAATTAACTAAACTATGTTCTAGTGATTACAAGTTTAAATCTTCGAATAAGATATATATATATATATATATATATATATATATATATATATATATATATATATATATATATATATATATATATATATATATAAATCGAATGATGTTATGAACATCATTACTACCTTAAGTTTAGTAGGTAAACCTACTGGAAGTGAAAAAAATTGATCTAGCTTCAAAGGATTCTTGAATGGCTTGAAAGTTCTTGAAGTATAATCATGACACGAAAATAAGTTCAAGTAAGATTTTCACTCAAAATAAGATTGTTATAGTTATAGAAATTGAATCAAAGTTTAAATATGAGTATTACCTTGAATTAGAAAGATATCTTACTGTAAATAAGAAAGATTTCTTGAGATTGGATGATCACTTGAAATGGATTTGCAAGATTGGAAGTAAGCTAGTAAACTTGAAAGTATTTGTGAAGTGTTCTTGATGTGTTCTTGAATGATGATGTTTCTTGATTTTAATTGAAGCTAGATTGACCTAGATGATCAATATTACTGAAGTATAGATGTTCTTAAGCTTAGAGAGAGTTAAGGTGGAGAGAATTTGGATTAGAAAATTAAAGAAATGTGATGTGTGTGTTGTTTAAAAAAATGCCTAATGCTTAGTCAATATAAGGTTACTAGTTTTTGTTTTCATGCTCATAAGTCATGCTAGTTATCAAATGATGGTTCCCACATATCTTGGTGACTCACAAGGGCTGCTAAGAGCTGATCATTGGAGTGTATATACCAATAGTAAATACATCTAAAAGATGTGTATTGTACGAGTACGAATACGGGTGTATACGAGTAGAATTGTTGATGAAAATAAATGAGAATGCAATTGTAAGCATTTTTGATAAGTAGAAGTACTTTGATATGTGTCTTGAAGTCTTTCAAAAGTGTATGAATACATCTTAAAATACTACATGTATATACATTTTAACTAAGTCGTTAAGTCATCGTTAGTCGTTACATGTAAGTGTTGTTTTGAAAACTTTAAGTTAACGATCTCATTTAATGTAGTTAACCCATTGTTTATTATATCTAATGAGATGTTAAATTATTACATTATCATGATATTATGATGTATGAATATATCTTAATATGATATATATACATTAAAATGTCGTTACAACAATAATCGTTACATATATGCCTCGTTTCGAAATTCTTAAGTTAGTAGTCTTGTTTTACATATGTAGTTCATTGTTAACATACATAATGATATATATAATTATCATTTTATCATGTTAAATATAGTGTAACAATACCTTAATATGATACATATGTATTTAGTAAGGCGTTGTTATAACGATAATCGTTATATATATCGTTTCGAGTTTCTTAACTTAGTAATCTCATTTTTTTATGTATATAACTCATTGTTAATATACCTAGTGAGATACTTACTTATCATAATATCATGTTAACTATATATATATCCATATATATATCATCATATAGTTTTTACAAGTTTTAACGTTCGTGAATCACCGGTCAACTCGGGTGGTCAATTGTCTACATGAAACTCATTTCAAATAATCAAGTCTTAACAAGTTTGATTGCTTAACATATTGAAAACATTTAATCATGCTAATATAGTTTTCATTTAATATATATAATCATGGAAAAGTTCGGGACACTACAACCTGCTTAGTAAATTTTATTCATATGATCGTATTTATGTTTTTCAATTTATTTTTGAACTGATGCCAACTATGTTATTCTTTTCTATGTACGATAATATTAAGGTTTAATGACTATGTTTACATTTTGTTTGATGTATATAACATGTTAAATGAAATGCCTAAATGTGAATTTTGAAGTTTGTATATCGAGCTTTGTATTACACTGGGAATTCTAGAAAGGCTATATATTCTTCTTTTCCGAAATAGAAATGCTCTTTGAGGAGAATTCTTGCTTATCATCGTATTATTAAGAGGCAACAAGCATGGTAGTGCACTTGGAAAATCAGGTAAATTGTTACAAATATAAGCATTCATAATAAAAAAATTCATTTGAAGAAATTTGGATCTAAGTTTTGATCCATTGACTTAGTAATGATTAATATCGGAAACGAAATGGGTCGAAAATAAGAAGTCCTCTAAAGTGTAGTTATAAATCATTAACTCTTCGGAATTATAATATTTAAAAGGTTTTTGTATCAGGACAAATAATGTTATATATCAATCCTACCCCGACCACACCTGTATATTTTTACATGTTTTTAACATTCGAACTGAACTACAATACCTAACGTGTTTTAGGCATAATCTATGCAGTTTTTTACGCATAATCTATGAAGGTTGTTTGAAGCAAAATGAGGATCTCCCAGCATGTTAGTCAAATGAAGAATAAAACAAGCTAATATATCCGTTGTGAGTGATCGTGAGAGTCACAGAGGTATAATGGAATCAAACAAAGAAGAAATAAACAGAGTTATACCGCTGAAGTTGTATCTCTAAAGGTTAGTCATCTAAACTTTTAAAGATGAGACAATCTTTATCATTATGAGTATGCACTTATGTGTGTGCACACACATATACATGGTGATTGATTGTGTAATGTGCAAATTCATTACATCTGTTTTGTCCTTTATGGGTGTATGTTATGTCCTTTATGGGTGTATGTTAATAAGCAGTATAAGTGCAGTTACAAGCCATTTCCTTGTGAATGGGTCTACACAATATTTTATCTGTAACAAGTAGAATAGGTAAAAATAAAGAAAATTAGCTCAAAAGAAATGAGTCCAGACTTGAAGACAGAAAGTGTATTATTGTACATAAACCTCTATATTCAGCAGATTAATATATGAATTAATGTTCCCGTAATCATATTTGACACACTATTATAGTATTATTCAGAAATTTTGGACCGTTACTGATATGACTAAAACGGACGGTTTTATTCGTGCGGTGTCGTTAGGCCACAAGGCATCAGAGTTAGCTGATCAGGGTAGTGAACAGTGGTTTATTATTTATATTTTGCAGGGCCTAAATTTACTTTTAGCTTTCTAATGGTAGAAGGTGTAAGTTAACCTAGGGTTGTGTTTTTGAATGGTTTAACGAATTGAAGATCAAGTGAATAATTGTCTTTGTTTAAATTACCTGGGTAAAGGATAGTAGTTGGTTTTAAACTAATAGTCCTAATTGCGGAAAAGTAAAGAAAATGGAAGGATATCCGGAGTATGCAGATCAGGGAAATGTTGACCAAGATATTAGTTTAGGTTAGGGAAAGATAATTATGTTTATGTTAAAGCTATGATTGGAATGATGTAGATCTTGTTGGATGAGCCAATTACAAAGACCTACTTATCTCTAGACTCTCGGAGTTCTCGTTGAGTAGTGAAAAGTATGTAACTTGGTTGTATAATTGAAAGGTAACTATACCTCGGAGGTTATCCTCAGTAAAGCACTAGGTTTATTAGTGAGTTAAGCTCTAATCCCAACCCTCGTTACCAGTTTAGTTAACTGAATAACAATGTGTCGTGTTGATTGAACACTGATCACAAACGAAAGGAGTCCGTCGGGTTAAGTTGACAAAACCTTAAATGAAAACTAACAACTATTTCATCATACTAATGAGATCATACTAATTCAAACATTATACAGCATTATAGTTGATGCACTGAAAGTAAAGCAGATAGAAACCTAACAGATACCTAAATAGTTGATATGACTTATTCCTAGGGCAATAATCAAACAAGAACATGCAATAGGTTTGGGTCATACAATCAAGGTATTATCTAGATCTTAACAGCTCCTAAGAGGTCTATTTAGAACAGTCAATAGGCATACTAGGTCATTCATGTCTCAATTTCTATGTTCCGTGTCCTAAAAGCGCATTAGATGCCTCTCGGGAACTCCGACCATACCGAGTTCATAGAATCTTTAGATACAGTATAACCAGGGGTCTTAATCCTATGAAGTAACTAAGTTCATATAGGTGGACAAGTCCTGATCAAAACCTAGGTTGGTCAATCCTTAAGATGCTAGCATACAAATCTATCAGACTCACAAGTTCAGTATAACAACAGTAACCATACTAATTTAACATAACTACGCTATCCCAAACTTGTATCATGGCAACATACAGATTAATTAATCTAACATGGTAATATTGGAACGCATTATTAAACATAAATGGTAACAATTAATTTTTAATACAAAATACAAGCGTTTCGGATAAAAACCTTAAAAGGCTGAAGAAATCTGCCCGAGATCGCAGGACTCGCCGGGATATCCTCCGAAAAATAAAAGCTAAGCTAGCTACTACTAAAAACTAACTAAAAATCTTGAAAATATAAAGTGAAGTACAAAATGAGTGTGTGTAAAAATGAATGGAAGAAGCCCTTTAAATAAACTGGAATTCAGCTGCCATACGGCTGGCAAGCCATTTTTGGAGGCCGTTTGCACTGGTTAGCCATTTTTGATGTGTAACACCCCGTTTTCCCCGTATTTGATTTATAGGTGTATTGGGTATGTACGATAGGAGTTTGAAGGATTTGAGACGTGTTCGGGTGTTAAAGTCTTGTACGCGGGAGAAGGGCTCAGGTCAAGCTTTGGGTCGCGGCGTGACAAACGAGGCCGCGGCGCGGCATTCTACTGAAACAAAGATCAGAAGTTAGGTTTAAAATGATCCCAGACTTAGTCAAATGTCGCGGTGCGACATTTAAGGTCGCGGCGCGCCAAACTGCACGAACTGGCACCAGATTCTTGTAATATTAAATGAAGTTCAAGGGCAATTTGGTGATTTCACGATTGAGCCAGATTTGAGGCTTTAACCTCATCCACTCATTCATTTTCCTAATTTCATTTTCCTTTTCTTTTCATTTTTCTCTCAAAACTCAAACACCCATTTGATTTCAAAGGGATTTTTGGAAAGGAAGAAGCGGGATTTGATCTTTGGCGTAATTGACAAGTTTGTTCTCCTCGTTCTTAGCTACACGGTGATACTAGTGGTAAGCTCTAACTCCGAATTTCATTTTTGTGTTCATCATTCAAATTTGGGGCTTTTGATTGTATGATTCATAGATGGAACCCATTTAGTTATTAATTGAAGATTAACACCAAGATTCGGGTTTATAAGTGTTAAAGGTGGGTTTTGGGTTAGTTAATGATTTAACCATGTTTAAGACTTGAGAATGGTGTATAATCACTAGTATTAGTGATTATTGGTGCTTTGGAGACCTTTAGGGTTCTTGTGGTTGACTAACTTTGACTAGAGTAGAAATTAGGGTTTGTTGAGGATTATAACCCGAATGTCGATTCGTTGAGGTTTATAAACTTGAAATGGATTTAGTTGATGTATGAAATCGAGTTAAACATGTTTTGGTGTCCAAACTTGTAAATGGTGAGATTTTGACCTTATGGGTCAAAATTAGGGTTTATGGACGATTTTGAGAACGATAAGTGTTTAACACTTGTGTTCGGGTTTAATTGGCATATTAGGACCATTATCACTCGTATTAGTGATTATTGGTTAGTTTGGGCGCGGTTGTGCTTGGAAGTGCATTTGGGTCGAAATTGCACTAAGTGTCGAATTGGATTGGTTTGTAGATACAATCTAAGTGTGTTGTTGAATTTGTGATAATGGAATAGGTACTTTCCATTGACGAGTTGCGAATTACTTGGAAGCATTCTTCAAGGCGACAGGTGAGTGTTAATATCCTATATGCATATGTATGTGTAGGATGGGTGCGGGTCGGGGGAAGTGGTTCTCGGTTATAGAGCTCACTTCACATATAGGTGGATTTGATGGACTTTTGTATGAGTCCAATTGGCACGGTTGTGCGTTTTAGTTGACCACCTTTGGCGAGGTACACGCTTGTGTGTACGTTATCACACGTGGTTGTGATTTGGATGTTATAACCCCAATGGCGAAGCGTTGATATTATTGTGAAGTGGATGACCCCGATGTGGTGGATTTTATAATCCCGTGACCGTGGGTTTTGATGTTGAGAAGTGAATCTCGTGTAGTTCGGATTCACGATGACGCATGTAGTTCGGTCATCTTATTGGAAGTGAGTCTCGTGTAGTTCGGACTCATGATGACGCGTGTAGTTCGGTCATCTTATTGAGGTAGTGATCTCGTGTGTTTTCGGATTCACTAAGGCTCGTGTAGTTCGGCCAACCTCGATGTTGTGAAGATAGTAATCTCTTGTGGTTTCGAATTACTAAGGCTCGTGTAGTTCGGCCAATCTTCATTGTGACGTTTGGTATTCGGTAATGGGTTAAGGGGTTAACCTTATTCGTTTTATATTGTTATATATATTAATGTAATGTTGTGTTGTAGCTAACCCTCCGGGTGTAGCTTATTGGTGTTGTTCACATCGTCGTTGGTGAACTTATACTTTGTTGATATCTTTAACTTGTTGCTTAGTGATTGTATGGTATGCCTAGCTTAGCTTGCCTTTACACTTGGATGCTTCGGTATGCGGTATTTGATATTTGTGTGGCATGTCCATTTTATACATATATATGTATGTAGTATATTCTCACTCACTAAGCGTTAGCTTACCCTCTCGTTGTTGATATTTTTATAGGTTCGCATGCTTGGCGGCTCGGGTAAGCTTGGAGATTAGAGATCTTGGCTAGGTTGCTTAGATGATTTTGCTTTTGTATTCGATTAGGATTTGGGTAGCGTAGTCCGAAATCACCATGCTCGGTTTTGGTTGGAAACTAAACTAGTCGGGTCGTGTATGTCCGTTTGGACAATTAATCAATGTATTAAATGTTTTAAGGTTTATTAAACTTTCTATTGTATTAAAGATGTTTATGGATACACAATTGGGACCTAAAGTATTATTTAACGCGTATTAAAAGGAAAAAAAAAATTATGGGCCGGTTTTAATACGGGTTGGGTTGTTTCAAGTGGTATCAGAGCATGGTCTAAGGGATTTATGTGACTTGAGATAGGTGCCTAGACTTAGACTTTTGTGTGTGCTTATTTGTTGCGGGACTTGTAGGATTACGGGTCGGAATAGGTTATAGTTAGTGCCTTGTTTGTAGGTGGACTAACGTTTATATTAGTAATGCGGATATTATTAATATATTAATTGTGTTGTGATAATAATTCTCGCGTATGTGCATATCGCGTAGAATTTTGTTTGTGTTTGTTTATATCATCGAGCGAGGCGGTCGTTGTACTAACGAGTTGATACGGCGTGTGTGCGTAATAAGGACTTGCAAACCTTATTACGGGTGCAAATCGTGTCTAGCAAGTGATGTACGACGAGTGTTGAGCAAGATGAGGCGGTGTTATGCGTGTTGCTTTATACGTTCGTGATCTAATCGTTTTGCATTCTTTAGAATGACCACGCGAAACGAGATCGAGACGAATGACGAGGAGTTTAACTCTAGAGTTGTGGCCGCCGTTATGGAGCAAATGAGTGCGTTTCGAGAAGAAATGGATAGGAAGTATTCCGAATTTCGGGGTGGTAGTGAAATGGAGCGTTGTCTTAAGAGCTTCATGAGGATTAAACCCCCGATGTACGATGGAAAGCCAGATCTTTTGATAAGCACAACTTGGATCTCGGATGTCGAAGGGTGTTTTCGTACTATTGAATGCCCTCCTGAGAAGAAGCCGAGACTCGCTACTAGTTTGTTGCGGGGTAGGGCAAAGGATTGGTTGGATGGTAAGATTGATCTTGTCGGTGGTGAACCGTTTATGGCGTTAGCGTGGGACGGGTTTAAGAAGGAATTCTTCGAGGAGTTCCGGACTTCAGCCGATTTGTCAAAAATGCGTAATGAGTTGCGAAATTTGCAACAGGGTTCTATGGATTTGAATACTCTCAAGACGACCTTTATGGCGAAGGCTCATTTTTTCCCGGAGTATTTGGGGAATGATCATTTGTTGATGCAAGATTTCTATCAGACCTTGAATAATGACTTGAAGAGTAAAATTAGCCGGGGTCAAGCGAAATCGTTTGCGGAATTATTTGACTTGGCTAGAGGTTTCGAGTCGTATTCACGATCGAAGAGGTGTGAACCTTCAAGTAAGAGAAGAGTTGTTTCGTATAGTGCTCCGAGTAAGAGGACTAAGGGTCCGAGTGTGAGCACGGGTGGTACGTAGATGGGTATATTGGAATCTAGTGCTTCTAGGTGTTACAATTGTGGCGTGAGGGGTCACAAGTCTTGGGAATGTTCGGTACCAAAGGGTGATAGCATGGTGTGCTTCAATTGCCAAGAAGAAGGACACCGTAAGTCAGAATGTCCCAAGTTAGCGGGGACGGGGGCAGCAAGGAGACGTTAAGGTACGTTTCGTTTTAATAAATATGCCCTTTGATTATTTATTAAGTGCCGTTTGAGTTTGAACTGTTAAATGCCTTGTGTTGTGCATATTGCTGTTATGGGTGACATTCCTAATGGAAGTACCCTATGGTGACATTTGGTTGTCGGGTGAAGGGCGTAAGACTTGGTGCAACCAAGCATTCCTTAGTATTTGAGAAATGTTTCTACCAAACCATGGAAATGAGTTTTGGTGTTCGATTGTTAAGCACGTGTTCGCTTTCGTGTTGAAGTTGATGAACCATGAGGTTCGTCGGGTGGATTGGAACCCGAAAAAGATCGAGTGTTTGATCTCGATGTATGTTGGTAAAGGAGTCTACGTGATGCGACATTAGGTGCCTCTTTTATACTTACTAACGTGATGTTCGACTCCGATTGTGTTGCGGTTACATTGTACTTGGGGTACCGAAGTGAAACCCCTAGGTACATGAGTGAACGGGTGGAATTTAACAAACTATAGCAATTGGATTATTGCGAGAGTAAAGTTTGCGTAGTGGTGATGAACTCTTCGTTCGAAGTGTTTAGGGATTGGTTGAAATCCTTCGTGTGCTCAAGGTTGGAGCAAGATGTGGTGATGGGTCGTGTGAGCCCAATTGTTGGTAAAGTCTGCCTTTGGTAGCGTTGTACGGTTGTACGAGTTGTGGATATGGAGCGTAGTTCCAAGTGGGGGAGTTACACTCCCGCACGAGGAGACCTTAGGGTGAGAATTCGGATAATGCTTATGGTAGATCCGAAACTTGTGTTGGGACCTAGTTTTGGTCAGTTTGTGGTAGAGTACAATTTCGGTTAAATTGTACTGTAGGTTTGGATTTGAATTATCACCGAGATGGTAATGTGGTAAATCTCGTTGAGAGATAATGGAAGTGTTTGTTGAGCAAAGTGAAATCCTTCGGTTAAGGGAGGTGTGTGTCGGATCCTCTTCTAGAGAATTATTGTTTTGTGCCTATGTTTGATATAGGTGGTTCTTGCTCGAGTGTGTGAATATGTTAGTGGTATCCGTTAGGATTCACTATGGCGTAGCAGAGCGCGATGTTACGCTACTCGTCGTTCGAGGCCAAAAGGGCGTTGATTGATGAAGCATGACTTTTGGAGTCCGCTGACTTCATCATGGTATTGGTGATTGATGAAGCATGACCTTCAGAGTCCGCTGACTTCATCATGGGAGTATGCGATTGGTGGAGCATGACCTTCGGGGTCCGCTGACTTCATCATGAGCGAGGTGTTATATCGGTGAAGCATGACTTTCGGAGTCCGCTGACTTCATCCGGTATTGAGATTGGTGAAGCATGACCTTTAGGGTCCGCTGACTTCATCATGGTTGTTGATTGGTGAAGCATGATCTTTGGGTCCGCTGACTTCATCATGGTTGTTGATTGGTGAAGCATGATCTTCGGGTCCGCTGACTTCATCATGGTTGTTGATTGGTGAAGCATGATCTTCGGGTCCGCTGACTTCATCATGGTAGTGGATCGCGCGTGGTTTTGGATTCACGATGACGCGTGTGGTTTCGGTCATCTTATTGTGGAAGTGAATCTCGTGTAGTTCGGATTCACAAATGACTCGTGTGGTTTCGGTCATTGTATTGAGGAGTGAGTCTCGTGTAGTTCGGATTCACAAATGACTCGTGTAGTTCGGTCATTCCTCCGGGATAGTGACTCTCATGTAGTTCGGATTCACTAAGGCGCGTGTAGTTCGGCCAATCCTGATTGTTGTTGTGGTGAAGGTAGTGAGTCACGTGTAGTTCGGATTCACTAAGGTGCGTGTGTTTTCGGCCAGCCTTCGTGTTGTGTGATCTGTCGGTTGTTTTATACACCGATGGTGGGGTCGTAAGGACCGTGATGTTTGAACTATCGGTTGTTTTATACGCCGATGGTGGGGTTGTGAGGACCATGTTGTATGATTAGTGAGGCGATAGCCGTGTTTCGCTCACGTGTTGTTACGGGTGTGACTGTAGTGACCCGAACTTTTCCATGTTTATATATATTAATTGAGATTGATATTTACATGATTAAATGTTTCCAACATGTTAAGCAATCAAACTTGTTAAGACTTGATTAATTGAAATATGTTTCATATAGACAATTGACCACCCAAGTTGATCGGTGATTCACGAACGTTAAAACTTGTAAAAACTATATGATGACATATATATGGATATATATATATATAGTTAACATGATACTATGATAAGAAAACATATCATAAAGTATATTAACAATGAACTACATATGTAAAAACAAGACTACTAACTTAATGATTTTTAAACGAGACATATATGTAATGATTATCGTTGTAAAGACATTTAATGTATATATATCATATTAAGAGATATTCATACATGATAATATCATGATAATATAATAATTTAAAATCTCATTTGATATTATAAACATTGGGTTAACAACATTTAACAAGATCGTTAACCTAAAGGTTTCAAAACAACACTTACATGTAACGACTAACGATGACTTAACGACTCAGTTAAAATGTATATACATGTAGTGTTTTAATATGTATTTATACACTTTTGAAAGACTTCAATACACTTATCAAAATACTTCTACTTAACAAAAATGCTTACAATTACATCCTCGTTCAGTTTCATCAACAATTCTACTCGTATGCACCCGTATTCGTACTCGTACAATACACAGCTTTTAGATGTATGTACTATTGGTATATACACTCCAATAATCAGCTCTTAGCAGCCCATGTGAGTTACCTAACACATGTGGGAACCATCATTTGGCAACTAGCATGAAATATCTCATAAAATTACAAAAATATGAGTAATCATTCATGACTTATTTACATGAAAACAAAATTACATATCCTTTATATCTAATCCATACACCAATGACCAAAAACACCTACAAACACTTTCATTCTTCAATTTTCTTCATCTAATTGATCTCTCTCAAGTTCTACCTTCAAGTTCTAAGTGTTCTTCATAAATTCCAAAAGTTCTAGTTTCATAAAATCAAGAATACTTTCAAGTTTGCTAGCTCACTTCCAATCTTGTAAGGTGATCATCCAACCTCAAGAAATCTTTGTTTCTTACAGTAGGTTATCATTCTAATACAAGGTAATAATCATATTCAAACTTTGGTTCAATTTCTATAACTATAGCAATCTTATTTCAAGTGATGATCTTACTTGAACTTGTTTTCGTGTCATGATTCTGCTTCAAGAACTTCGAGCCATCCAAGGATCCATTGAAGCTAGATCCATTTTTCTCTTTTCCAGTAGGTTTATCCAAGGAAATTAAGGTAGTAATGATGTTCATAACATCATTCGATTCATACATATAAAGCTATCTTATTCGAAGGTTTAAACTTGTAATCACTAGAACATAGTTTAGTTAATTCTAAACTTGTTCGCAAACAAAAGTTAATCCTTCTAACTTGACTTTTAAAATCAACTAAACACATGTTCTATATCTATATGATATGCTAACTTAATGATTTAAAACCTGGAAACACGAAAAACACCGTAAAACCGAATTTACGCCGTCGTAGTAACACCGCGGGCTGTTTTGGGTTAGTTAATTAAAAACTATGATAAACTTTGATTTAAAAGTTGTTATTCTGAGAAAATGATTTTTATTATGAACATGAAACTATATCCAAAAATTATGGTTAAACTCAAAGTGGAAATATGTTTTCTAAAATGGTCATCTAGACGTCGTTCTTTCGACTGAAATGACTACCTTTACAAAAACGACTTGTAACTTATTTTTCCGACTATAAACCTATACTTTTTCTGTTTAGATTCATAAAATAGAGTTCAATATGAAATCATAGCAATTTGATTCACTCAAAACGGATTTAAAATGAAGAAGTTATGGGTAAAACAAGATTGGATAATTTTTCTCATTTTAGCTACGTGAAAATTGGTAACAAATCTATTCCAACCATAACTTAATCAACTTGTATTGTATATTATGTAATCTTGAGATACCATAGACACGTATACAATGTTTCGACCTATCATGTCGACACATCTATATATATTTCGGAACAACCATAGACACTCTATATGTGAATGTTGGAGTTAGCTATACAGGGTTGAGGTTGATTCCAAAATATATATAGTTTGAGTTGTGATCAATACTGAGATACGTATACACTGGGTCGTGGATTGATTCAAGATAATATTTATCGATTTATTTCTGTACATCTAACTGTGGACAACTAGTTGTAGGTTACTAACGAGGACAGCTGACTTAATAAACTTAAAACATCAAAATATATTAAAAGTGTTGTAAATATATTTTGAACATACTTTGATATATATGTATATATTGTTATAGGTTCGTGAATCAACCAGTGGCCAAGTCTTACTTCCCGACGAAGTAAAAATCTGTGAAAGTGAGTTATAGTCCCACTTTTAAAATCTAATATTTTTGGGATGAGAATACATGCAGGTTTTATAAATGATTTACAAAATAGACACAAGTACGTGAAACTACATTCTATGGTTGAATTATCGAAATCGAATATGCGCCTTTTTATTAAGTCTGGTAATCTATGAATTAGGGAACAGACACCCTAATTGACGCGAATCCTAAAGATAGATCTATTGGGCCTAACAAACCCCATCCAAAGTACTGGATGCTTTAGTACTTCGAAATTTATATCATATCCGAAGGGTGTCCCGGAATGATGGGGATATTCTTATATATGCATCTTGTTAATGTCGGTTACCAGGTGTTCACCATATGAATGATTTTTATCTCTATGTATGGGATGTGTATTGAAATATGAAATCTTGTAGTCTATTATTATGATTTGATATATATAGGTTAAACCTATAACTCGCCAACATTTTTGTTGACGTTTTAAGCATGTTTATTCTCAGGTGATTATTAAGAGCTTCCGCTATCGCATACTTAAATAAGGACGAGATTTGGAGTCCATGCTTGTATGATATTGTGTAAAAACTGCATTCAAGAAACTTATTTTGTTGTAACATATTTGTATTGTAAACCATTATGTAATGGTCGTGTGTAAACAGGATATTTTAGATTATCATTATTTGATAATCTACGTAAAGCTTTTTAAAACCTTTATCTATGAAATAAAGGTTATGGTTTGTTTTAAAAATGAATGCAGTCTTTGAAAAACGTCTCATATAGAGGTCAAAACCTCGCAACTAAATCAATTAATATGGAACGTTTTTAGTCAATAAGAACGGGACATTTCAGTTGGTATCCGAACGTTGGTCTTAGAGAACCAGAAAATTTGCATTAGTGTGTCTTATCGAGTTTGTTAGGATGCATTAGTGAGTCTGGACTTCGACCGTGTTTTCTTTAAAAATGATTGCTTAACATTTTTGTTGGAAACTATATATTTTTAACATATGAATATTATGTGATATATTAATCTCTTAACGTGTTAGATATTATGTGATAGATGTCTACCTCTAGAACAAGTCCCATTGACTCACCTAATAATAATGAAGAGTCAAATGTAAGTTGGAATGATTTGTGGACTGATTCACAAGTTCCCGAAGAGGAACCGGAAGAAGAGTCGGAACCGGAAGAAGAATCGGAACCGGAAGAAGAATCGGAACCGGATGAAGAAATAGAACCGGTGGGGGAAATAATAAAACGGTTAAGTAAAAGAAAATCCTCAACCAATCGACCAAAGTTAATTATGGTCAATGGTGTTTCCGCCAAGGAAGCAAAATATTGGGAGGATTACCAATTCTCCGATGAATCGGATTCCGACGAGAATTCCGATGATGTTATAGAAATTACCCCAACTGAATTTAAAAAGGCAAAAGAAAATAATAAGGGAAAGGGCATAAAAATAGAGAAATCTAATTCCAACCCCGATGAACTTTATATGTATCGCCAACCCCCGAAGTCCTTAAGTTGTAACAATGACCCGGGAACCTCTAAACCACCAGGTTTTTCTAAACCAATGTGGACAACGACGGCTCGTATTAGGGGAACATCATATATCCCTAGAAACTTGGCAAAACGAACCAAAACCGAAGAAGAAGAAACGAGCGAGTCGGAATAAGATAGTTGTATTCGTGTGGTGTAATATATGTAATATAGTGTTCTTATGCTTTATGATATATGTAAAAATTGCTTGTATTAATAAGTATTTTTTTTATGAAACTAACTCTTGTCTATTTTACAGTTTAAAAACACAAAATGGATAGACAACCCAATATTTTAAGAGACCTACCCGGAGACATGATTGATGAAATCTTGTCTAGAGTCGGCCAGAATTCTTCGGCACAACTATTTAAGGCGAGATCAGTTTGTAAGACATTCGAAGAACGTTCCAAGAATGTCTTGGTTTATAAGAGACTTTCGTTTGAAAGATGGGGGATATCACATTGGGAAACCCATAAGTTACGATGTGTTTACTTTGACGCATATATTGCGGGGAACCCAAATGCTATTTTACGCAACGGGTTAAGAAATTATTTTGACTCAATATATCCGAATATTGGACTTCGTGATTTGGAAAAAGTGGCTAACATGCAACATAAAGAAGCATGTTATGCTTACGGATTAGTAATGTTCGCTTCTCACCAAAGTGAGAACAAGAACATCGGGCTACAACTATTAAACAAAACGTTTCCACAAGTGACGGAGTCGGTAATTGGGGTAAGAAATGAGGTTTTTAGATTATTACGGGACTGTTGGACATTACGTAACCCTCGTCCCTTTGATGACGTTACAACACGCTGTCTTATCAACGGCCATAACGGTTATGTTGCACAAGACCAAGGATGGGAAGTAGTCCTAGTAAAACCAGAATGCATGACTTGTTTCTGGACGTATGAATTACGTGTCTTTATTGCCTTTGCTGAACGACTTGTGTACTAGCTAGAATTGTCTTCACAACTATCTTGTATCAAAGTTATTGTGTGCTATATTTCATGCTTTATGTAAAATAAGCGGTATTGTAAGTTTGTAAAATATTGTATAAAAGTTTGAACGCGCAATATTATTACAATCAGTTTTTCATATAGAATTGTAGTAGTTGAATTGTATATTAGCTACTAAGTATGAACTTAACGGGTAGGTACTACCCGAATTTAAACTTATAAAACGCTAATATGAAGAAAAAGCTTTTATAAATGAGTTCATATTATGCTACGAAATACTATTAACTACTCTTAATATTCTGTATGATTAACTTGTTCCATTTAACTATTTTGAAGGAAATGGCACCGACTACTCGACACACCGTGAATATGAATGAAGAGGAATTCCGTACTTTTCTAGCTTCAAACATAGCCGCAGTACAGGCTGCGCTACATACCAACAATAACCTTGGATCTAGCAGTACAGGAAATCGTGTAGGATGCACCTACAAAGAATTCACTGCCTGCAAACCTTTGGAATTTGATGGAACCGAAGGACCGATCGGATTGAAATGGTGGACCGAGAAGGTTGAATCGGTGTTTGCCATAAGTAAGTGTACTGAAGAGGACAAAGTGAAGTACGCTACGCATACCTTCACAGGTTCTGCGTTAACATGGTGGAATACCTATCTAGAGCAAGTGGGACAAGATGATGCGTACGCACTACCGTGGTCAGCATTCAAGCACTTGATGAACGAGAAGTACCGTCCCAGAACCGAGGTCAATAAGCTCAAGACAGAACTTAGAGGGTTACGAACCCAAGGATTTGATATTACCACGTACGAAATACGATTCACAGAATTGTGCCTATTGTGTCCGGGAGCATTCGAAGATGAGGAAGAGAAGATCGACGCGTTTGTGAAAGGATTACCGGAAAGAATCCAAGAAGATATAAGTTCACACGAGCCCGCCTCCATACAACAGGCATGTAGAATGGCTCACAAACTAGTGAACCAGATTGAAGAAAGAATTAAAGAACAGACTGCTGAAGAGGCCAATGTGAAGCAAGTCAAAAGAAAGTGGGAGGAAAACGGTGATAAGAATCACCAATACAACAACAACAGCAATTACAACAATAATCGCAACAATTATCCCAACAATCGCAACATCAATCGCAACTACAACAAACGGCCCAACAACAACAACAACAACAACAACAGCAACTACAACAATCATCCCAACAACAATAATAACCGCAACAACAACAATAATCAGAAGCAGCTATGCCAAAGGTGTGAAAAGAATCACTCAGGGTTCTGCACCAAATTTTGCAACAAGTGTAAAAGAAATGGTCATAGCGCGGCGAAGTGTGAGGTCTACGGACCAGGGGTTAATAGAACGAAAGGAACAAATGGTGTCGGAACGAGTAATGGCGGAGCAAGTAGTGTCGGAGCAAGTTATGCCAATGTAGTTTGTTATAAATGTGGAAAACCAGGCCACATTATTAGAAATTGCCCGAACCAGGAGAACACGAATGGACAAGGCCGTGGAAGAGTTTTCAATATTAATGCGGTAGAGGCACAGGAAGACCCGGAGCTTGTTACGGGTACGTTTCTTATTGACAATAAATCTGCTTACGTTTTATTTGATTCGGGTGCGGATAGAAGCTATATGAGTAGAGATTTTTGTGCTAAATTAAGTTGTCCATTGACGCCTTTGGATAGTAAATTTTTACTCGAATTAGCAAATGGTAAATTAATTTCAGCAGATAATATATGTCGGAATCGAGAAATTAAACTGGTTAGCGAAACATTTAAGATTGATTTGATACCAGTAGAGTTAGGGAGTTTTGATGTGATAATCGGTATGGACTGGTTGAAAGAAGTGAAAGCGGAGATCTTTTGTTACAAAAATGCAATTCGCATTATACGAGAAAAAGGAAAACCCTTAATGGTGTACGGAGAAAAGGGCAACACGAAGCTACATCTTATTAGTAATTTGAAGGCACAAAAACTAATAAGAAAAGGTTGCTATGCTGTTCTAGCACACGTCGAGAAAGTACAAACTGAAGAAAAGAGCATCAATGATGTTCCCATTGCAAAAGAATTTCCCGATGTATTTCCGAAAGAATTACCGGGATTACCCCCACATCGATCCGTTGAATTTCAAATAGATCTTGTACCAGGAGCTGCACCAATAGCTCGTGCTCCTTACAGACTCGCACCCAGCGAGATGAAAGAACTGCAAAGCCAATTACAAGAACTTTTAGAGCGTGGTTTCATTCGACCAAGCACATCACCGTGGGGAGCTCCTGTTTTGTTTGTCAAGAAGAAAGATGGTACATTCAGGTTGTGTATCGACCACCGAGAGTTGAACAAACTTACCATCAAGAACCGCTACCCACTACCGAGAATCGACGACTAATTTGATCAACTACAAGGCTCGTCTGTTTATTCAAAGATTGACTTACGTTCCGGGTATCATCAAATGCGGGTGAAAGAAGATGATATTCCAAAGACTGCTTTCAGAACACGTTACGGTCATTACGAGTTTATGGTCATGCCGTTTGGTTTAACTAATGCACCAGCTGTGTTCATGGACCTTATGAACCGAGTGTGTGGACCATACCTTGACAAGTTTGTCATTGTTTTCATTGATGACATACTTATTTACTCAAAGAATGACCAAGAACACGGTGAACATTTGAGAAAGGTTTTAGAAGTATTGAGGAAGGAAGAATTGTACGCTAAGTTTTCAAAGTGTGCATTTTGGTTGGAAGAAGTTCAATTCCTCGGTCACATAGTGAACAAAGAAGGTATTAAGGTGGATCCGGCAAAGATAGAAACTGTTGAAAAGTGGGAAACCCCGAAAACTCCGAAACACATACGCCAGTTTTTAGGACTAGCTGGTTACTACAGAAGGTTCATCCAAGACTTTTCCAGAATAGCAAAACCCTTGACTGCATTAACGCATAAAGGGAAGAAATTTGAATGGAATGATGAACAAGAGAAAGCGTTTCAGTTATTGAAGAAAAAGCTAACTACGGCACCTATATTGTCATTGCCTGAAGGGAATGATGATTTTGTGATTTATTGTGATGCATCAAAGCAAGGTCTCGGTTGTGTATTAATGCAACGAACGAAGGTGATTGCTTATGCGTCTAGACAATTGAAGATTCACGAACAAAATTATACGACGCATGATTTGGAATTAGGCGCGGTTGTTTTTGCATTAAAGACTTGGAGGCACTACTTATATGGGGTCAAAAGTATTATATATACCGACCACAAAAGTCTTCAACACATATTTAATCAGAAACAACTGAATATGAGGCAGCGTAGGTGGATTGAATTATTGAATGATTACGACTTTGAGATTCGTTACCACCCGGGGAAGGCAAATGTGGTAGCCGATGCCTTGAGCAGGAAGGACAGAGAACCCATTCGAGTAAAATCTATGAATATAATGATTCATAATAACATTACTACTCAAATAAAGGAGGCGCAACAAGGAGTTTTAAAAGAGGGAAATTTAAAGGATGAAATACCCAAAGGATCGGAGAAGCATCTTAATATTCGGGAAGACGGAACCCGGTATAGGGCTGAAAGGATTTGGGTACCAAAATTTGGAGATATGAGAGAAATGGTACTTAGAGAAGCTCATAAAACCAGATACTCAATACATCCTGGAACGGGGAAGATGTACAAGGATCTCAAGAAACATTTTTGGTGGCCGGGTATGAAAGCCGATGTTGCTAAATACGTAGGAGAATGTTTGACGTGTTCTAAGGTCAAAGCTGAGCATCAGAAACCATCAGGTCTACTTCAACAACCCGAAATCCCGGAATGGAAATGGGAAAACATTACCATGGATTTCATCACTAAATTGCCAAGGACTGCAAGTGGTTTTGATACTATTTGGGTAATAGTTGATCGTCTCACCAAATCAGCACACTTCCTACCAATAAGAGAAGATGACAAGATGGAGAAGTTAGCACGACTGTATTTGAAGGAAGTCGTCTCCAGACATGGAATACCAATCTCTATTATCTCTGATAGGGATGGCAGATTTATTTCAAGATTCTGGCAGACATTACAGCAAGCATTAGGAACTCGTCTAGACATGAGTACTGCCTATCATCCACAAACTGATGGGCAGAGCGAAAGGACGATACAAACGCTTGAAGACATGCTACGAGCATGTGTTATTGATTTCGGAAACAGTTGGGATCGACATCTACCGTTAGCAGAATTTTCCTACAACAACAGCTACCATTCAAGCATTGAGATGGCGCCGTTTGAAGCACTTTATGGTAGAAAGTGCAGGTCTCCGATTTGTTGGAGTGAAGTGGGGGATAGACAGATTACGGGTCCGGAGATTATACAAGAAACTACCGAGAAGATCATCCAAATTCAACAACGGTTGAAAACCGCCCAAAGTCGACAAAAGAGCTACGCTGACATTAAAAGAAAAGATATAGAATTTGAAATTGGAGAGATGGTCATGCTTAAAGTTGCACCTTGGAAAGGCGTTGTTCGATTTGGTAAACGAGGGAAATTAAATCCAAGGTATATTGGACCATTCAAGATTATTGATCGTGTCGGACCAGTAGCTTACCGACTAGAGTTACCTCAACAACTCGCGGCTGTACATAACACTTTCCACGTCTCGAATTTAAAGAAATGTTTTGCTAAAGAAGATCTCACTATTCCGTTAGATGAAATCCAAATCAACGAAAAACTTCAATTCATCGAAGAACCCGTCGAAATAATGGATCGTGAGGTTAAAAGACTTAAGCAAAACAAGATACCAATTGTTAAGGTTCGATGGAATGCTCGTAGAGGACCCAAGTTCACCTGGGAGCGTGAAGATCAGATGAAGAAGAAATACCCGCATCTATTTCCAGAAGATTCGTCAACACCTTCAACAGCTTAAAATTTCGGGACGAAATTTATTTAACGGGTAGGTACTGTAGTGACCCGAACTTTTCCATGTTTATATATATTAATTGAGATTGATATTTACATGATTAAATGTTTCCAACATGTTAAGCAATCAAACTTGTTAAGACTTGATTAATTGAAATATGTTTCATATAGACAATTGACCACCCAAGTTGATCGGTGATTCACGAACGTTAAAACTTGTAAAAACTATATGATGACATATATATGGATATATATATATATATAGTTAACATGATACTATGATAAGAAAACATATCATAAAGTATATTAACAATGAACTACATATGTAAAAACAAGACTACTAACTTAATGATTTTTAAACGAGACATATATGTAACGATTATCGTTGTAAAGACATTTAATCTATATATATCATATTAAGAGATATTCATACATGATAATATCATGATAATATAATAATTTAAAATCTCATTTGATATTATAAACATTGGGTTAACAACATTTAACAAGATCGTTAACTTAAAGGTTTCAAAACAACACTTACATGTAACGACTAACGATGACTTAACGACTCAGTTAAAATGTATATACATGTAGTGTTTTAATATGTATTTATACACTTTTGAAAGACTTCAATACACTTATCAAAATACTTCTACTTAATAAAAATGCTTACAATTACATCCTCGTTCAGTTTCATCAACAATTCTACTCGTATGCACCTGTATTCGTACTCGTACAATACACAGCTTTTAGATGTATGTACTATTGGTATATACACTCCAATGATCAGCTCTTAGTAGCCCATGTGAGTCACCTAACACATGTGGGAACCATCATTTGGCAACTAGCATGAAATATCTCATAAAATTACAAAAATATGAGTAATCATTCATGACTTATTTACATGAAAACAAAATTACATATCCTTTATATCTAATCCATACACCAACGACCAAAAACACCTACAAACACTTTCATTCTTCAATTTTCTTCATCTAATTGATCTCTCTCAAGTTCTATCTTCAAGTTCTAAGTGTTCTTCATAAATTCCAAAAGTTCTAGTTTCATAAAATCAAGAATACTTTCAAGTTTGCTAGCTCACTTCCAATCTTGTAAGGTGATCATCCAACCTCAAGAAATCTTTGTTTCTTACAGTAGGTTATCATTCTAATACAAGGTAATAATCATATTCAAACTTTGGTTCAATTTCTATAACTATAGCAATCTTATTTCAAGTGATGATCTTACTTGAACTTGTTTTCGTGTCATGATTCTGCTTCAAGAACTTCGAGCCATCCAAGGATCCATTGAAGCTAGATCCATTTTTCTCTTTTCCAGTAGGTTTATCCAAGGAAATTAAGGTAGTAATGATGTTCATAACATCATTCGATTCATACATATAAAGCTATCTTATTCGAAGGTTTAAACTTGTAATCACTAGAACATAGTTTAGTTAATTCTAAACTTGTTCGCAAACAAAAGTTAATCCTTCTAACTTGACTTTTAAAATCAACTAAACACATGTTCTATATCTATATGATATGCTAACTTAATGATTTAAAACCTGGAAACACGAAAAACACCGTAAAACCGGATTTACGCCGTCGTAGTAACACCGCGGGCTGTTTTGGGTTAGTTAATTAAAAACTATGATAAACTTTGATTTAAAAGTTGTTATTCTGAGAAAATGATTTTTATTATGAACATGAAACTATATCCAAAAATTATGGTTAAACTCAAAGTGGAAATATGTTTTCTAAAATGGTCATCTAGACGTCGTTCTTTCGACTGAAATGACTACCTTTACAAAAACGACTTGTAACTTATTTTTCCGACTATAAACCTATACTTTTTCTGTTTAGATTCATAAAATAGAGTTCAATATGAAATCATAGCAATTTGATTCACTCAAAACGGATTTAAAATGAAGAAGTTATGGGTAATACAAGATTGGATAATTTTTCTCATTTTAGCTACGTGAAAATTGGTAACAAATCTATTCCAACCATAACTTAATCAACTTGTATTGTATATTATGTAATCTTGAGATACCATAGACACATATACAATGTTTCGACCTATCATGTCGACACATCTATATATATTTCGGAACAACCATAGACACTCTATATGTGAATGTTGGAGTTAGCTATACAGGGTTGAGGTTGATTCCAAAATATATATAGTTTGAGTTGTGATCAATACTGAGATACGTATAAACTGGGTCGTGGATTGATTCAAGATAATATTTATCGATTTATTTCTGTACATCTAACTGTGGACAACTAGTTGTAGGTTACTAACGAGGACAGCTGACTTAATAAACTTAAAACATCAAAATATATTAAAAGTGTTGTAAATATATTTTGAACATACTTTGATATATATGTATATATTGTTATAGGTTCGTGAATCAACCAGTGGCCAAGTCTTACTTCCCGACGAAGTAAAAATCTGTGAAAGTGAGTTATAGTCCCACTTTTAAAATCTAATATTTTTGGGATGAGAATACATGCAGGTTTTATAAATGATTTACAAAATAGACACAAGTACGTGAAACTACATTCTATGGTTGAATTATCGAAATCGAATATGCCCCTTTTTATTAAGTCTGGTAATCTATGAATTAGGGAACAGACACCCTAATTGACGCGAATCCTAAAGATAGATCTATTGGGCCTAACAAACCCCATCCAAAGTACTGGATGCTTTAGTACTTCGAAATTTATATCATATCCGAAGGGTGTTCCGGAATGATGGGGATATTCTTATATATGCATCTTGTTAATGTCGGTTACCAGGTGTTCACCATATGAATGATTTTTATCTCTATGTATGGGATGTGTATTGAAATATGAAATCTTGTGGTCTATTATTATGATTTGATATATATAGGTTAAACCTATAACTCACCAACATTTTTGTTGACGTTTTAAGCATGTTTATTCTCAGGTGATTATTAAGAGCTTCCGCTGTCGTATACTTAAATAAGGACGAGATTTGGAGTCCATGCTTGTATGATATTGTGTAAAAACTGCATTCAAGAAACTTATTTTGTTGTAACATATTTGTATTGTAAACCATTATGTAATGGTCGTGTGTAAACAGGATATTTTAGATTATCATTATTTGATAATCTACGTAAAGCTTTTTAAAACCTTTATCTATGAAATAAAGGTTATGGTTTGTTTTAAAAATGAATGCAGTCTTTGAAAAACGTCTCATATAGAGGTCAAAACCTCGCAACGAAATCAATTAATATGGAACGTTTTTAGTCAATAAGAACGGGACATTTCAGTGACGATAGTAGATTTTGTATACCTTGGGATTAGCGTTGCCATAGTCATTTGGATCGATCTTCGTCAGTTTAGATGGTTGACTTTATTCTGATGTGCGGTTGTTACTAGCGATGTACTTGGTATGGTACGCTAGGGATTGGTATCTCGATACGAGATTGGTTGAGTTTTCCCGATGTGAGGGATTGAGTTAGTGCTAGTGCTCGGATTGTGGAATTGATAAAATCGCGGGTGACGATTTAGTTGTCGAAGGCAATTCATTGGGAAGAATTGCTTAGGAAAGTCGGTTGGGACTTATGTTTGAGAACCGTGAAGTGTGGTCCGTTTGGTTAAGTGACGAGGATCACGAGGACGTGATCGAATCTAAGTGGGGGAGAGTTGTAACACCCCGTTTTCCCCGTATATGATTTATAGGTGTATTGGGTATGTACGATAGGAGTTTGAAGGATTTGAGACGTGTTCGGGTGTTAAAGTCTTGTACGCGGGAGAAGGGCTCAGGTCGAGCTTTGGGTCACGGCGCGACAAACGAGGCCGCGGTGCGGCATTCTACTGAAACAAAGATTAGAATTTAGGTTTAAAATGATCCCAGACTTAGTCAAATGTCGCGGCGCGACATTTAAGGCCGCGGCGCGGCAAACTGCATGAACTGGCACCAGATTCTTGTAATATTAAATGAAGTTCAAGGGCAATTTGGTCATTTCACGATTGAGCCAGATTTGAGGCTTTAACCTCATCCACTCATTCATTTTCCTAATTTCATTTTCCTTTTCTTTTCATTTTTCTCTCAAAACTCAAACACCCATTTGATTTCAAAGGGATTTTTGAAAAGGAAGAAGCGGGATTTGATCTTTGGCGTAGTTGACAAGTTTGTTCTCCTCGTTCTTAGCTACACGGTGATACTAGTGGTAAGCTCTAACTCCGAATTTCATTTTCGTGTTCATCATTCAAATTTGGGGCTTTTGATTGAATGATTCACAGATGGAACCCATTTAGTTGTTAATTGAAGATTAACACCAAGATTCGGGTTTATAAGTGTTAAAGGTGGGTTTTGGGTTAGTTAATGATTTAACCATGTTTAAGACTTGAGAATGGTGTATAATCACTAGTATTAGTGATTATTGGTGCTTTCGAGACCTTTAGGGTTCTTGTGGTTGACTAACTTTGACTAGAGTCGAAATTAGGGTTTGTTGAGGATTATAACCCGAATGTCGATTCGTTGAGGTTTATAAACTTGAAATGGATTAAGTTGATGTATGAAATCGAGTTAAACGTGTTTTGGTGTCAAAACTTGTAAATGGTGAGATTTTGACCTTATGGGTCAAAATTAGGGTTTATGGGCGATTTTGAGAACGATAAGTGTTTAACACTTGTGTTCGGGTTTAATTGGCATATTAGGACCATTATCACTCGTATTAGTGATTATTGGTTAGTTTGGGCGCGGTTGTGCTTGGAAGTGCATTTGGGTCGAAATTGCACTAAGTGTCGAATTGGGTTGGTTTGTAGATACAATCTAAGTGTGTTGTTGAATTTATGATAATGGAATAGGTACTTTCCATTGACGATTTTCGGATTACTTGGAAGCATTCTTCAAGGCGACAGGTGAGTGTTAATATCCTATATGCATATGTATGTGTAGGATGGGTGCGGGTCCGGTGAAGTGGTTCTCGGTTATAGAGCTCACTTCACATATAGGTGGATTTGATGGACTTTTGTATGAGTCCAATTGGCACGGTTGTGCGTTTTGGTTGACCACCTTTGGCGAGGTACACGCTTGTGTGTACGTTATCACACGTGGTTGTGATTTGGATGTTATAACCCAATGGCGAAGGGTTGATATTGTTGTGAAGTGGATGACCCCGATGTGGTGGATTTTATAATCCCGTGACCGTGGGTTTTGATGTTGAGAAGTGAATCGCGTGTAGTTCGGATTCACGATGACGCGTGTAGTTCGATCATCTTATTGGAAGTGAGTCTCGTGTAGTTCGGACTCATGATGACGCGTGTAGTTCGGTCATCTTATTGAGGTAGTGATCTCGTGTGTTTTCGGATTCACTAAGGCTCGTGTAGTTCGGCCAACCTCGATGTTGTGAAGATAGTAATCTCGTGTGGTTTCGGATTACTAAGGCTCGTGTAGTTTGGCCAATCTTCATTGTGGCATTTGGTATTCGGTAATGGGTTAAGGGGTTAACCTTATTCGTTTTATATTGTTATATATATTAATGTAATGTTGTGTTGTAGCTAACCCTCCGGGTGTAGCTTATTGGTGTTGTTCACATCGTCGTTGGTGAACTTATACTTTGTTGATATCTTTAACTTGTTGCTTAGTGATCGTATGGTATGCCTAGCTTAGCTTGCCTTTACACTTGGATGCTTCGGTATGCGGTATTTGATATTTGTGTGGCGTGTCCATTTTATACATATATATGTATGTAGTATATTCTCACTCACTAAGCGTTAGCTTACCCTCTCGTTGTTGATATTTTTATAGGTTCGCATGCTTGGCGGCTCGGGTAAGCTTGGGGATTAGAGATCTTGGCTAGGTTGCTTAGAAGATTTTGCTTTTGTATTCGATTAGGATTTGGGTAGCGTAGTCCGAAATCACCATGCTCGGTTTTGGTTGGAAACTAAACTAGTCGGGTCGTGTATGTCCGTTTGGACAATTAATCAATGTATTAAATGTTTTAAGGTTTATTAAACCTTCTATTGTATTAAAAATGTTTATGGAAACACAATTGGGACCTAAAGTATTATTTAACGCGTATTAAAAGGGAAAAAAAATTTATGGGCCGGTTTTAATACGGGTTGGGTTGTTTCAGGATGCCCGTTTGCATGGGCCGTATGACAGGCCGTTTTTCCTTATGGCAGGCCGTATGGCAAGCCGTTTGGCCTGCCCTGGTCAGCTTGTTTCCTGGATCGTAACTTGATTTTCTTGGCCGTAACTTGTCTTTCACCGTTTTCGCTCAAGATTCTTCGTTTTAGCTCCGTTTTACTTGATTTTTTTACATCGCCTTTGTAATTACTTAATCTACAAAATCACCTGACAAAGTGATAATTTTGCCGACAAAGTTTGGAACTTTATTGATTTAAGACTCAATATCGGGGGTAAAAACGTGACTTTTTGGCCGATATCAAATACCCCACACTTAGCTTTGCTTGTTCTCAAGTAAAAAGCGGGAATATAAGGTTCTTTCTAATAGATTCTTACTCGCCCACCCTTGGATCCTTTTATTATGTCTTCATCAGAAGTTGTCACATCTTTCGAAAGTATTAGAGAATGTTTCGAACTTCGATGATTTTAGTCGCTAGATTTCAATCGCGTCCATAGTGAAAAGAGCGTACTTTCCAACTCTCAGATGTAGAGTATACATGACCAGGATTCTCACTAGCGGATCACTCATATCACTCAAGAGTTTAGGGTGCCATAATCTAGTTGTATTGTCACTCAGAAGCCAGTCGTGTAACGGTCCTCATCATAGGCTTGGTAAAGCATCGACATCTCCACCGGTTAAGTAAGGATGGCACTGATCTTCTTCCTAGGCATTCTTTCAAGAGGAAGACGGGTTGTAGGGTTGGTTGAAAAGTTTTTGGAAAGGTGAAAGCTATCCAGATCTTTTGATTTTTAAGGAGAATTGATAGATTTTGATTCTTCAGAGTATCCATTTTGGATAGAGAACGGCTTGAATTCCGTAAAAAGTTTCTTCGGAAGATGTGGATTTCGCTAAGACTTTTGTCTAGAATTTTTTCTTTGGCTCTTCCGGCAATCCTTCTTTGGGCAACTTCTCTGGTCTTTCTTTCCTTTATTCTAGCGACTTTGCTCTTTCATCAATTTTTTTTGGCATACCCTTTCTTCATAACTTTTGTCTTTTGTTCCTGGTGCCCAAAGAGGAAGTGACAATTTACCGAAAATAGGTCTTTGACCTATCAAAAACAATCGGGGGTTCAGAATCTTTCAACAAGTGCTTTTGAAGCGAATTTGATCGATCTATCTCTTAATTAATCTCTGGATCTTGTCAATAAGCGGAAAAGGAATGAGGGTGAATGGTAGTGTATTTTGGGGTGAGTATTTTCTTATTCATCAACTCTTTGTGTGAGTTGGTTGGTTTTAAATGCGTGGAACGGAAACGAAAACGGATGGTTTTTGTCTTCTCTATTCAGAATGATTTTGGAAGGAGTATCGTACCTGCACCACGTATGGCGTTTACTAACCATTGGCCTCGAAACGTATCTTAATGCCAAGTTCTAACTTAAACCGTAAACCAGCACGCTCATCAAATGAATTGACAAAGTACTGTAGATTTCATGGGTCATACAGATACTTTGGGTCCAAGAGTCCTCACTTTTTGGGAGTAGGGGTCATGCTTGGTCATGCGTAGCCTTTTACATATTTTTTCGGAAAGAAATCTTTTGACACAAATCATGAGTTTTAGCTTAATCGTTTTGTTCTAGTGAATGTCCCGAAAACTGATTTCTAGCAATTTTATAGAATCTTTTGGGTAAAACGAGGTAAATGTTTTTTGAAATTACCTAAATATTCTTTTCTAATCATTTTTTAGACAAAAGAGTTTTTCAAAATTTGGCGTTTTACAGTTACTTGTCCTTAAACCCTTACCCAATACCCCACACTTAGAAGAACATTGTCCCTAATGTTCTCTGAAATAGAATATTTTAATACTTTATAAATTAAGGACAATATCTTCTAGAATCTCTAAGTTGGTTGCGGGGATGACCCCACACTTAGAGATTTTAGTGCGTAATAATTGAAAGAGGTTTGAAAAAAGATTACTTCCCTACGGTCAGGTTACTCTCGTAGTGCTGGGATTTCCTACTGTAAGGCTCCTAATGATGGAAAGGACCAGTCTCTTTGATAAAATTTCTGCATGAAGAACAAAAAGAGAGTAGCATTTCCACTAGATAAATATAACTTTTTATACAATGCTTTTAAAAGATAAAACTAATAGAAAATAAAGTAGTCTACGGAATACTCTCCTGGCCATTTTTTCGGGCATGGTCTGCGAAGTATCCATTAGGTCGAAGGGATCATCGTCATCCTCAAGTCTCGGCAAATACTCAAGCGGCTGTCCTGCATCCAACTCAGGGCCCAAAAGTGTGTCTAGACAAAGGTCCGATGGCAAATCCAGATGTGATAGGCTCGAGAATGGCTCCTCATCAGGGATGCTCCAGGTAATCTCAAAAACCTAGGCCATGGGTGGCTCTACTGAGATAGGTACTGTGACTAAGTGGCAGCCCTCAAGTAGCTCACGAACAGGGACTGTCTCAATGACTAGAGTAGGCGACACAGCTAAGACAGGCGGTGTGACGGGACTAGCGCGAGCTGGAACGGTGGATGAGACAACTGAATGAATTGAGACTGGGTGGAGCGCCTGCAAGTAGCTTGTCGTGTTGGCGGAACACGGCGTGCTAGTCTGAATGACAAAGGGGCTAAAGTACTCTGGGGCATCCCTTCACGCTAAAGGTATGCTCTGAGAGCTCTATAGAGTCTCTAATCAAAGTATGCGGCTCATGTGTCTCTAGCGGCTCTGGATGTTCAGCGGGTCTCGAAGCTAAATGCCTGGAGTGTCATAATGGAGGAGCTGGCGGTGCTGTACTGATGTCCTCCTCAACACTCTCAAGGATCAAACACCTCGGACCTAACTGTCCCATTGAAGGCATGTGCTGATCTGTGCTGCTCTCCAATAGGTAACCTGGGAGTCCTCCTCCCTATGAACTGGAATGCAATAGGAAGCTCCTGAACATGGCATTTTTCCTGAATACATTCAACAAACTTGTAAGTACTAAGTGCAATTATGGCGCTTAGGGTTAGTGCACAGAAAAGAAATAGTTTTGTAGACTGAAAATAATTTGAAATAAAAATTAAGAAATAAAAAGGATAAGCAAGGGATGCCTCCCAAGAGCGCTTTGTTTATCAAGTCGTTACAGCTCGACTTTTTCTGGTATGTCTTCAGAATGGATCAAAGGAGAAGAGATGCTCCTCCTTGTCATGGTCTTCTAGATAATCTTTCAATTGGTGACCGTTGACCATGAAGTTTCCAGTAGGTCCTTCTAATTCTACCGCTCCCTGCGAAAAAGCGTGTATTACTTTGTTTGGCCCTCTCCATCTTGATCTAAATTTTTCAGCGAATTTCTTGATCAAGAATTAAAGAGTAGAACTTTAATCCCATGAGCGAACTTTGTAGGTATCAGTTTTGCATCATGTGTTAGCTTTGTCTGTTCCTTGTAGATATATGATGTCTCATACGCTTGGTCTCTTAATTCAGCGAGTTCATTCATCTGCATCTTCCGATGCCTAGTGGTTACTGAAGGATCAAGGTTACAGGTTTTCAACACCCAGAGAGCTTTATACTCTAGTTCCAGCGGAATGTGACATGCTTTTCCATAGATCATGCGGTAGGGTGTAGTTCCTAGAGGACTCTTGTAAGCAGTCCGGAATGCCCACAGAGAATCATCTAGTTTCTCAGCCCATTTATTCCCATGATGGCCGATGGTGCGTTCTAGAATTCTCTTGAGTGCTCTATTAGTGACCTCTGCCTATCCGTTAGTCTGCGGATGATAGGCAGTGGACATTTTATGGGTAACTCTGTATTGTTGCATCACCTTCATAAATTGGGTATTGCAGAAGTGTGTGCCTCTATCACTTATTATGGCGCGAGGAGCTCCGAAATGTCAGAAGAGTCTTTTCAGGAAGTTGGTGATGACCTTGGCATCATTGGTTGGAAATTCTTGGGCTTCAACCCATCTGGAAACGTAATCTACTGCTACGAGGACATATTCTTTTCCATTAGACTTAGGAATAGCCCCATAAAGTCTAATCCCCATATATCGAAGATCTCGCAAGTGTGGATATTAGTCCGAGACATCTCATTCTTCATAGAGATAATACCTTGTCTTTGTCATGCGTCACAACGCTTTACAAGCTCTTGCGCATCTCGGAATATAGACGGCCAATAAAATCCTGATTCGTAGACTTTTCTTGCGGTTAAGTTTGCTCCATGATGACCTCCAGTTGGCCTGTGGTGACATTGGTGAAGAATCCCTGTTGCTTGTTTCTCATCTACGCACCTCCTAATTATTTGATCAGGGCAAATTATGAACAGGTACGGATCTTCCCATTAGTAGTACTGAGCGTCCCTGAAGAACTTCCTTCTTCGGGATGTGCTCATTCCTTTTTGTACTACTCCAGTAACTAGGTAGTTGGCTATGTCAGCGTAGCAAAGAGTATCAGTGAATTGTGATCTTATGTTAGCTTGTCCTAAGTTCATAAGCTGTTCTTCCAGAAATTTGTCTATGATATCTTATTCAGCAAGTTGTTCCATCGCTAGGTTCTCCAAACGACTAAGATGATCTGCTGCGACGTTCTCTGCTCCTTTCTTATCTTTGATTTTAATATCGAATTCCTGAAGGAGTATGATACATCGTAGGAGTCTCGGTTTAGCATGTTGCTTAGTGAATAGATATTTGAGGGCTGAATGATCTGTGTAAATCGTAGTTTTGGACAGGATGAGATAGGAACAGAATTTGTCGAAAGCAAAAACTACTGCTAGCAGCTCCTTTTCCGTGGTGGTATAATTCTCTTGAGCTCCGGTTAAGGTTTTGCTATAGATTAGATGAAAGTGCTTATCTTTTCGTTATCCGAGTACAGCTCCAACTGCAAAGTCACTCGCATCACACATGATTTCGAATGGTAAACTTCAATCAGGAGCTATCATGATGGGTGCATGTGTGAGCTGTTTCTTCAGATAGTTGAATGCTTTAACACATTCTTCATTAAAGACAAACGGAACTTCCTTTCTGAGGAGATGAGTAATAGGTCATGTGACCTTTGAAAAATCTTTGATAAAACGTCGGTAGAAATCGGCGTGTCCAAGGAAACTCCTTACCGCTTTTACTGTGGTAGGTTCTGGAAGTTTAGCTATGGTCTCAGTCTTAGCCTTATCGACTTCTATTCCTGATTTTAAAATCTTATGTCCTAAAACTATTCATTATTTTACCATGAATTGACATTTCTCCCAATTTAGAACTAAATTCGAATCTTCACACTGGGTGAGCATCTTGTCAAGGTAAGAAAGGCACGAATCAAAGGTACTATCAAATACTGAGAAGTCATCCATGAAGACTTCCATACAACGTTCAATCATGTCGTGGAATATTGCTACCATGCATCGCTGAAATGTAGCTGGTGCATTACATAACCCAAAGGGCATGCGTCGATAGGCAAATGTTCCATAAGGACAGGTGAAGGTTGTCTTTTCTTGGTCTTATGGATCGAGGGGAATTTGAAAGTAGCGAAAAACCATCAAGGAAATAATAGAACTCATTTCCTCATAGACGTTCCAACAATTGATCGATGAATAGTAATGGAAAATTATCTTTCCGGGTTGCATCATTTAGTTTAAGATAATCTATACAAACCCTCCAACCGGTGACCTCCCATGTTGGAATAAGTTCATTGTTCTCATTTTGGATTACGGTCATTCCTCCCTTCTTGGGTACCACTTGAACAGGACTGACCCATGGCGAATCGAAAATAGGATAGATCAGATGACGTCCAGAAGTTTGATTACTTCTTTCTTGATGACTTCTTGAATCATTGGATTGACCCTTCTTTGCCTCTGAACTGATGGTTTGAAATCATCTTCCATGAAGATCTTATGGGTGCAATAGTTGGCACTGATTCCTTTTATGTCGGAGATCTATTACGAAATCAATTTTTTTTGTTTTGTTCCAAGAACCGACGCTGCAGTAGGCCTTTAGTGTTTTTTTTTTTATTTTAGAACCCAAATTATTTTTTTTTCTGTAATGTTTTGAAGCTTTAAAAGGAACCCTGATTTTTTTTTTTTTTTTTTTGGTTATTGATGTTTTGTTGAATCCATGAGACTTGTGGAGAAGAAGAGGAATAGAAGAAAAACAGTTTATATATAAAATTTAAATTCGATATTAGTACAGAGAATCAGAATTGGTGGGATGGTCGAGAGTGTTTGCGTGTGAGCATGTGGTCACGAGATCGAGTCCAGAGGACGGTAGTGTTTTTTTTTTTTTTTTTTTTTTTTTTTTTTTTTTTTTTTTTTTTTTTTTTGAAACTCTTTTCATGTGAGGTAGTTTTCTTTTCTAATTTTATTATTGTTATTATATATTAATTATTATTAGTATTATTATTATTATTGTGATTGTTTTGATTGTTATTGTTATTGTTATTATTAGTATCATACTTGTTATCATATTTGAAAGTATTATAGACATTACTATTATTATTATGATAGGTATTAATAATATTATTATTAGTAATAAACTTATCATTTTAGTATTTTATCATCATTAGGATTATGATTATGATTATCATTATTATTATTATTATGAAGGAAATAAAAATATATTATTATCATCAATATTAGAATTTGTACCGGTTTATAAATAATAGTATCATCAGTACATTTACAATTAATAATATCATATTTATCAGTATCATCATTAATATTTACTAGTATTATTATGATTATCATTTATCATTTTATAAATATTAGAACCCTTATTATTAACATAAGTATGGTATTAGTATTAATATTATTTTAGAGTTATTATTATTAGTATCATTAACAGTTATCATTTTCATTTTTTTTGCTATTAGTATTATCATTATTAATAAAATTATTATTATTATTAGTAAATCATTATTATCTAAATTATTATTTTAACAAATAAATCTTTTGTACACTATATATATACTTATGGTATATACTAGGATTGTATTAATAATTCACATAACAAACTAATAAAATTTCATAAATACAATACTAACCACAAATATATGTATATAAATATATTAATGTCACTATTTATATAAACGTAAATCATTATAGATATATATACATAAAATCGATATATATATATAAAATATAACTTAAAATATAATATAAGTATACGTTTTAAAATAAAGGTTAGAATAAATTCTACAAAACTATAATATATAAATAATACATATTAATAAATGAAATTTTGTAACTTACATTATACGTATTAATATATACACAATTGATATAGGTTCGTGAATCCGAGGCCAACCCTGCATTGTTCAATGACGTCATATGTATTTTTACTACAAAATACAGTATCGTGAGTTTCATTTGCCTTTTTACCCTTTATATTTTTGGGCTGAGAATACATGCGCAACTTTTATAACTGTTTTACGAAATTGACACAAGTACGTGAAACTACATTTTATGGTTGGATTATCGAAGTCGAATATGCCCCCTTTTTATTAAGTCTGGTAATCTAAGAATTAGGGAACAGACACCCTAATTGACGCGAATCCTAAAGATAGATCTATCGGGCCCAACAAGCCCCATCCAAAGTACCGGATGTTTTAGTACTTCGAAATTTATATCATGTCCGAAGGAGGATCCCGGAATGATGGGGATATTCTTATATATGAATATTGTTAATGTCGGTTACCAGGTGTTCAATCCATATGAATGATATTTTTGTCTCTATGCATGGGACGTATGTTTATGAGAAATGGAAATCTGAAATCTTGTGGTCTATTAAAATGATGGAAACGATTGTTTAAGTTAAACTAATGAACTCACCAACCTTTTGGTTGACACTTTAAAGCATGTTTATTCTCAGGTACGAAAGAAATCTTCCGCTGTGTATTTGCTCATTTTATAGATATTACTTGGAGTCATTCATGGCATATTTCAAAAGACGTTGCATTCGAGTCGTCGAGTTCATCAAGATTATTATCAAGTCAATTATAGTTGGATATATTATGAAATGGTATGCATGCCTGTCAACTTTCGATGTAATGAAAGTTTGTCTTTTCAAAAACGAATGCAATGTTTGTAAAATGTATCATATAGAGGTCAAGTATCTCGCGATGTAATCAACTGTTGTGAATCGTTTATAATCGATATGGACTTCGTCCGGATGGATTAGGACGGGTCTTCACAGTTGGTATCAGAGCGGTGGTCTTAGCGAACCAGGTCTTGCATTAGTGAGTCTAACTGATAGTCGTTAGAATGCATTAATGAGTCTGGACTTCGACCGTGTTTGCATGTCAAAAGTTTTGCTTATCATTTAGTGTCGAAAAATTATTTGCTTATCATCCTTAAAGTCTAAGACACGTCTTACTGCCTTTATTACATAGACAGTGTATAGTTAAATTCATATCTTAGCGTATCTGTTATTGTTACCTTTGCCTGGCAGCTTCCGTAGATTCCTCCGTAGCTTATGGGATTTTAGTATTATATATGCATATGTAAATTATGTATTGCAGGGTACTAATCTACATCCTATAATCTATTTCTTATCGAAAATCCTTCATCTGATCGTACGAGATGAATCCCTCAACCAGTTCGAGTCCATCTGATTTCGATAGCTATTTCGATAGTTATTCCGACAGCTATTTCGATATGGATTTCCACTCGAGCTCCGAAAGCAGAGTAACCGGAATGAATCGATCAATTAGCCATCATCTATTCTGAATGAATTGGAGATGGGTTTGTAGTCGACTTAATCAATGGAAACGCGAAGAAGGCGATCATTTCCACTAACCAAATTCACCTCTTGACAATGGACCTAAAACGTTTACCGGCGAACCTGTTCGAGACACCATTTTCTCTCTCATTTCCAAAGTATCTTATCACGATCATATACTATCTCAGATTCTAAACCTCATTCATCCGCTCGTCCGAACCGACAATCATCCCGGTGTAATAGAAGAAGTTAACGAACTTCGCGCATAAGTTGTAGTCTTGGAAAATATGGTGCAAAACGTACCAGCTTCATCCAAATCACCGGCACCAACGGTACCACCAACCCAAATTTCAATATCACATGCCTCAACATCTCAATCTATACCTCGAGTATAATCATCATTCTACATGACATTCTACATCAGTTATCTTCGTTCGACATGGTGATTATGTAATCTCTAATGTTTTAGAGATTATTTATTCTAGTTCCAACTGAAAACTAAATGAGTTTAATATCATGTTAACTCATTAAATTCATGATTACATCTGAAGAAAATATATATGTATATATGTTTTCATAAAGATTGTAATTAAAAATTCTTTTGTACAAACTGTTAATAATAAAAATATTTTAACGGGTAGGTAATACCCGAGGAATATTTAAATTTCACATTAATAAGTTACACTGTATATTCTTCGAATCTGATTCAACAGTTATTCACTATCCTATTTACAACCACCGGGATACTTATCCGTTCACCAAAGAATAACTATTTTCATTCAAATTCAATTTCATATTTGAATTTTGACCTATCAGAATCCAACAAGTGGCATAATGAAGAAATAATGGACACAATAAAAATTGATTAGAAACAGACTAATTAACAATATTAAATTTTATTAAGAAACCACGCTAACAAAATCCTAGCTAACTGTTAATTCCGTATTACATTTTATTTATCGCAATTTATTTATCGCAATTTATTTTATCGCAATTTATATTCTCGCAATTTTATTTATTGTCATTTAATTTCTGTTATTTACTTTACGCACTTTATTTATCGTCATTTAATTTCTGTTATTTATTTTACGCACTTTAAATATCGGGACACGTATACAAGGTTTTGACATATCATATCGACACATCTATATATATTATTTGGAATCACCATAGACACTCTATATGCAGTAATGATCGAGTTCTCTATACAGGGTTGAGGTTGATTCTATAATAATATATATACTTTGAGTTGTGATCGAGTCTGAGACATGTACACGGGTCACGATACGTATTAATTAATTCAAATATTATATATTAAACTATATATGAATGATTGCACTGTCAACTGTGGACTATCGACTGTGGACTAATAACATTGGACAATTAAAATGAATTAAAATATTGAATATAACATATGAAACTAAACAATTCTTCAAGTTTGCCACTTGATTTCGTCTTAAACCTCATTTGTATCTTCACGATTACATTCTGCGTTCAAACCTTTCATGATTCTTGAAAACACCTCAATCGATAGGATGAATCAACCGCACTTCATCTACGGAAGGAAAGATTTATGCATATAGTTATGCACCTGAGAAACTCTCGGCAATTGAGTAAAAGTTCAACACGTAGCCGCGTCAGATCCTTTGGCATTTATTAACAAAAACAACTTTGCGATCCCTTTTCAAAATTAGCCAATTTTGTCACAACTCCAACAAGTCAACTTCGACTTTTCGTACGAAACAACCTTATTATAACGTTTATATATACGCGTGCTCTTTTATTGTTACCAGGTAACCTTTCATATTCCATCATATTACCATCAGCGTTTAATCATCTAAAAACACAATTCTCCTGAAACCACCTCGGATTAATAACCGATGATTCAGATATCATAGCATTAAATGCAGAGGAAACAGAAAAATGGTAGATGGTCTAAACGGACAAAAGTTTGATGATAAAGAAAGGAGTGTTAGGAACGCTCGATAGAAAATTGGGTATTGAAAAACAGATTGAGTTACCCATGAAGGAGACCAAGGACAAATACAAGGACCAAATCCTATATTCAAAGGATTCAGGTAATTCTGGATCCGTTGAAATCTTTAGAGAATATCTTGCTCCGAAGTCATGTTAAAATCTTGCGGAAAATCTTTCTCCATCAACCGTCGAACTTAGAAATTTCAAAATATCATCATCAATATCTTTGATATTTCTGAGGATATTTTCATAAATATTCTCGTCCGAAATTATATACCTCTTCGTGCTTCCTGTGTATCAATATATTGGAAACATTCAATAGAAAATATAGTACCGAAAAGCAGATTATGCGAAACTATGAAGAAAGCCGTGGATAAATCACAAAGAATAAGTTTGACTTCAAAGAATCCAAATAATTCAATGTCTGCTAAAGTCTATAGTGAATAACTTGCTCCTTACTCTAAACCCTTGCAGACAATAGTTTCTATCATCCTCTGATCTTTAGATATTCTGAGATATTATCGTACCTTTCATTATAAATATCCTCCATATTTCTGGAGATATTTTTATAACTATTCTTATCTGAAATCATTAATCTTTTCGTGCTATCAGTATTACATCATATAGAAACTGTTAGTTTCTATATTCTGTAAATTTTCAAGCTTAAAATATGAATGTTATTGTAGTAATGATGGGAACTGATGCATGAGTTAGTATAATATAATGACACTTGATCAACGTGATTATATTACAGTAAGTCATGCTGAGTTTCTAAATGAAACGTGATGATTCACAGATCATAACGTCATCATGTGCCATGTTACATAACTCTTTCATCCTACTTAACTCCGTAACAAATCAAGAAAATGTATTCTTGATGGTTCTATCTTCCGTGATGTTGATAAATTTGAAAATCAAATCGTGCTATCACGTTCCTTCATGCTTAGAACATTATAATCATTCGAAACTCTATATCTATAAATTCTGGACCATTATTCGCTTGACTTGAAGTCGGGAAGAGAAAACAAAAGCATAGAGCTTTGAAATATAAGGGATAATATAAAGTCCGATAACAACACATAAATTACAAACCGTGTATATCAATGTTTATCGCAACATAAAGACACGGGAGAATTAAAAACATTATAATCCCGAGGGCGAAGTAGAAGAAAGCAGATTCCTCTGGTGGAAGTTGGAAAAGAAGAATGATTGTTGCGATAGTAAGGATGAGGACAAGGATCAGAACTGGATTAATCATTTTCAGAATCTTTTGGATGTATGAACTAAGAAAGAAAGTATAAGAATGGTGAGAATAATGGAAAGGAAGAGCTTAATTTATACTGGAAATATCAGACGTAGTAATCGGGGCAGATCACCGTATTTAATTAAAGAGATCTTAATTTCCATAAATCCCGAAGAATCAGATTTTATAGATCTTCAAGATTTTCTTTAAATCCCTTAAATTCCGGAATTCAACCAAGGCAATGTCAAAAGTTAAGACGCGCCTTATTTTCTAAATTCAAACCTGACTACGTCAAAAGTTAAAAACAAATCTTTGTTTCTCATTTCATTCTTTTGTGAATAGCTTCATTCGCACTCTTCGAATAATTGAATTATTTTTATCCATATTACTCAATGATGATAAAACTCAAGTTATCAACTCATATTCGTCAGGAAAACATATTTATTGTTAGCTATGACGACCTCACTCAAATTTCGGGACGAAATTTCTTTAACGGGTAGGTACTGTGATGACCCGGGAATTTCCGACCAAATTTAAACATAATCTTATATGATTCGACTCGATAAGCAAAGTCTATTAAACCGAGTCTCATTATGTTTGAACTATTTCATGATAACATTTGACCTTTAACTATTTCCGACGATTCACGAACCTTTAATTGTAACTAAGAATGTAAATATAAATAATTATATATAAAACTAATTATATTAGTATTAATGAACTATTAAGTAATTTTGTTATTATAAAAGATAACATTTAATAACTAAAGATTTTCATTTTGAATATATATAGTATATTGTATATAAATGATTCAAACATATTTTACCAACGTTATCAAAATATTAAATGTACAATGTTATACTTTGTAGTTAATTGTTTAATATACATAATTAATCATCTACTCAACATTTAAAACATGATTTTATATATATGGTAGTATACATATATACATAAATATAACTATATATATATGATTTTATACATAATTATTATATTATGTATATGTAGAAATTTATAATATATCTATGATGAAATAATGTACTATTTTAATAAATATATATAATACTTACATATATAAAACATTTATATTTTTCATAATTACATACATAAGTATAATATAATTAGTATGTAAATAAATATTATAATATATTTATATTAAAATGCATAAATATATAATATTCAGTATATGTTACAATACATATTACATAATTATTAAATATTACATAATAATAGATGATATTAATAAATTAAATTTAAATACAAATATAGTTGTTGTAGTAATGTTATTTGTATCGTCAAATATCAATATTTGTATTCATAATATCACTTTATATCATATAAAGATGAAATTGGATGTATAAATTAGATTATTATTACTAATATTATTATTATCGATAAAATATTAATATTATCATAATTAGTATGGTATTATTATTATTATTATTATTATTATTATTATTATTATTATTATCATTTTTACAATTATTATTATCATTAATATTATATTTATCATTATTATTAATTTTATTAATATTATTAGATATTAATAGTATTGTTATTATATATTATTATTATTAATTAAAAAAAACAGTAGGGATCTATATTATACGCTTGACCTCTGTATCCTTTATCTCTATTATTATTATTTTTTTTGTTTCTTTCCTGCTCCAAACTCGTGAACCTATGTTGACATTTTCTCCATTTTTTATCAACCGATCTCTATTATTACAAAATGATTATGTATAATTGCAAATCAAATAAAAAGGAAATCCAATGGGATTAAAGAGCACAGCGATATTTTTTTTTTCTTCTTCTCTGCACGCTCCAATTTTTTTTCTCTTAATTCAATTTCGAATAAAGTTTCAAAATCTAAAAATGCAGAAAGGTTAGAAATCTTTCTTTGAATCTATCTGCAAAATCTCAACTCTCAAATCTTTATATCGATCTTGAATTTTGAAGTCAAAGTTTAGTTTAAAAAAAGTCAACAATTGTTCTTGAGACAAATTCGCGTTCGTGTATATGTTTCTGATCAAATTGACGATTCCAGTAGTTTTTATACATGTTTAGAAAACTATTTCGTGTTATAAACATTATCTATAATGTTATCTATTACGAAATCAATTTTTTTTGTTTTGTTCCAAGAACCGACGCTGCAGTAGGCCTTTAGTGTTTTTTTTTTTATTTTAGAACCCAAATTATTTTTTTTTCTGTAATGTTTTGAAGCTTTAAAAGGAACCCTGATTTTTTTTTTTTTTTTTTTGGTTATTGATGTTTTGTTGAATCCATGAGACTTGTGGAGAAGAAGAGGAATAGAAGAAAAACAGTTTATATATAAAATTTAAATTCGATATTAGTACAGAGAATCAGAATTGGTGGGATGGTCGAGAGTGTTTGCGTGTGAGCATGTGGTCACGAGATCGAGTCCAGAGGACGGTAGTTTTTTTTTTTTTTTTTTTTTTTTTTTTTTTTTTTTTTTTTTTTAAACTCTTTTCATGTGAGGTAGTTTTCTTTTCTAATTTTATTATTGTTATTATATATTAATTATTATTAGTATTATTATTATTATTGTGATTGTTTTGATTGTTATTGTTATTGTTATTATTAGTATCATACTTGTTATCATATTTGAAAGTATTATAGACATTACTATTATTATTATGATAGGTATTAATAATATTATTATTAGTAATAAACTTATCATTTTAGTATTTTATCATCATTAGGATTATGATTATGATTATCATTATTATTATTATTATGAAGGAAATAAAAATATATTATTATCATCAATATTAGAATTTGTACCGGTTTATAAATAATAGTATCATCAGTACATTTACAATTAATAATATCATATTTATCAGTATCATCATTAATATTTACTAGTATTATTATGATTATCATTTATCATTTTATAAATATTAGAACCCTTATTATTAACATAAGTATGGTATTAGTATTAATATTATTTTAGAGTTATTATTATTAGTATCATTAACAGTTATCATTTTCATTTTTTTTGCTATTAGTATTATCATTATTAATAAAATTATTATTATTATTAGTAAATCATTATTATCTAAATTATTATTTTAACAAATAAATCTTTTGTACACTATATATATACTTATGGTATATACTAGGATTGTATTAATAATTCACATAACAAACTAATAAAATTTCATAAATACAATACTAACCACAAATATATGTATATAAATATATTAATGTCACTATTTATATAAACGTAAATCATTATAGATATATATACATAAAATCGATATATATATATAAAATATAACTTAAAATATAATATAAGTATACGTTTTAAAATAAAGGTTAGAATAAATTCTACAAAACTATAATATATAAATAATACATATTAATAAATGAAATTTTGTAACTTACATTATACGTATTAATATATACACAATTGATATAGGTTCGTGAATCCGAGGCCAACCCTGCATTGTTCAATGACGTCATATGTATTTTTACTACAAAATACAGTATCGTGAGTTTCATTTGCCTTTTTACCCTTTATATTTTTGGGCTGAGAATACATGCGCAACTTTTATAACTGTTTTACGAAATTGACACAAGTACGTGAAACTACATTTTATGGTTGGATTATCGAAGTCGAATATGCCCCCTTTTTATTAAGTCTGGTAATCTAAGAATTAGGGAACAGACACCCTAATTGACGCGAATCCTAAAGATAGATCTATCGGGCCCAACAAGCCCCATCCAAAGTACCGGATGTTTTAGTACTTCGAAATTTATATCATGTCCGAAGGAGGATCCCGGAATGATGGGGATATTCTTATATATGAATATTGTTAATGTCGGTTACCAGGTGTTCAATCCATATGAATGATATTTTTGTCTCTATGCATGGGACGTATGTTTATGAGAAATGGAAATCTGAAATCTTGTGGTCTATTAAAATGATGGAAACGATTGTTTAAGTTAAACTAATGAACTCACCAACCTTTTGGTTGACACTTTAAAGCATGTTTATTCTCAGGTACGAAAGAAATCTTCCGCTGTGTATTTGCTCATTTTATAGATATTACTTGGAGTCATTCATGGCATATTTCAAAAGACGTTGCATTCGAGTCGTCGAGTTCATCAAGATTATTATCAAGTCAATTATAGTTGGATATATTATGAAATGGTATGCATGCCTGTCAACTTTCGATGTAATGAAAGTTTGTCTTTTCAAAAACGAATGCAATGTTTGTAAAATGTATCATATAGAGGTCAAGTATCTCGCGATGTAATCAACTGTTGTGAATCGTTTATAATCGATATGGACTTCGTCCGGATGGATTAGGACGGGTCTTCACACCATTTCCCTTATGGCAGGCCATATGGCAAGCCGTTTGGCCTGCCCTAGTCATCTTGTTTCCTGGATCGTAACTTGATTTTCTTGGTCGTAACTTGTCTTTCACTGTTTTCGCTCTAGATTCTTCGTTTTAGCTCCGTTTTACTTGATTCTTTTTGCATCGTCTTTGTAATTACTTAGTCTACAAAATCAACCGACAAAACAATAATTTTTCCGACAAAGTTTGGAACTTTATTGATTTAGGGCTCAATATCGGGGGTAAAAATGTGACTTTTTGGCCGATATCAGTTACAAAATATCTACTAGCTTTGACATATGACCCGACCCGAACCACCTATCCCGCTCCTCTAATAAGCATCATATTGGATACATGGTCAACTTGCTAAAGAACATAGCAAGGCTGAGACATTTTCTGCAGAGGTTTTGCAACTCTCACTTCAACAATGCTTTCAAGCGTATAATGGTCTTACTAGCCTGTATGCTTCTATCTCAACTCTTCTTAGTTCCTTTTTCAACATAATTTTATAAGTTCATAAATTAGTTAATTATAGAAGCTACAAACTCGTATTACAGAACACTGAAACTAAATCACTCAGGATGAAACACGAGGGCTCTTAGCTATGCAGTAAATTGGAGAAGGGAATCCTTTTAGGTAAAACCCATATAAAAAAATATGATAGGTATCGTGTTATGTGAATCAATTTGTTCATATGGGTTATATCATGGTTACAATCTAAGTTCGATTAAATCTCTTTACCGACTAATCATTGTTGAAAAGATTCTGTAAATCAACATTCATCATCTATAATTGGTTTGTAACGTGAGTTAGAAACTATACATGTATAAACTTGGCTTTAATGACACAGATGATCATTATGATCTTTCATCAAAAAAATTGTTAGTGTTAATGTCATTTCTATGTTTAATTAACTTTAGACAAGATAATGATTTGGTTTTTTAAATCTATGAAAATAACATAGTCAAAATCAATGCATTACGTACTTATATTTCTTTTACAACTTTGATGAAACGACCCTCAAATCGACACAAAGAGATGCACGAGTCGTATGCTTGTTGCAACCCGACAGACAATCCCCTTTCATAAACTAAAGCGATGAACTAACCGGGTATCTCCAGGTTTTCAAACTAAAACTATGATGGGAAATATTAATTAGCCAATACTTTATGCTTATAAGGAACTCAAACATTCAATATATAACCGATGTGGGACGGAATGTTACATTTGATATCTCATGTTATCTCATATATTATGACACCTATGAACGATATACACTCATCTAGCTCTATTTATTTAAAAGTCCTTAAAACATGCACTTAATATGGATCAGTTAACTTTTTCTTTTATCATTATGATATAGTGGAAAGTGGAATAGTGGGTATCTTGTCAAGTCAAGCAACAAATTATATAGTACATTTGATTTTTAGGAGTAGGTGTTTGGCTTCATAAATTATACCAGTAGGTCATCAACCTTGCAAGTTTTGTAGGAAAAAAATGGATAGTTGTAGGTCATTATTCCTATCTATATCTATATCTATATATCTATATCTATATATTCTTATAAAGCTCACATACAATGATGTCATTAAAGAGCCATTTTCCTTCTTTAAAAAAAATAAAAAAAAAAATAAAAAAAAAAAATTTAGGCCATGTAGGTGATGTCATCAAGAATAATATTTTAATTAAAAAATTAATCTCAAATAAATAAAATAAACACTACCCATAAATAACTAATTATTTAACTTATATTTAAATAATAGATAGGGAATATAAACCCACCTTTCAAAAAACACACGACACATTTTTCTACTGCAAAAGCACACCTAAATCCTAAAACACGGCGGATATTCTAACAAAAACCATCCACGCCCGACTCTTAAGTTTCGTTGCAAATACCTCCAGTCGTCTTCCCATCTTCAATTCAAATTCAAACATCTTCATCCATCATATTATTCATCAACTATCGTTCTTCACCTGCTTTCCCTCCGTCTTCATCGCCATCAATGTCTTTTTCAACAAATCCTTAAACCACCATCATCCAACAAACTACTTCCGAATGTTTTCTTCAACCTATAAATTTGTTTCAGATTCAATCACAAGGAGATTGGGTTCAACATGTAATATTTCTTGGTTTTAATCTTAAATTTCTAATTTGGCTAGGGTTTTTTTTTTTTTATTTAAGTTATAATCTTTCTTATTTATGAGTATTTGTTTCACTAGTTTAATAGTTGAAGTTTTAAGATTTGTGCGTATGGTTACTATGAGTATTTAATTTTCTTAAAACTTTTTTACAAGTAAGAAAACAATTGGTACCATAAACAAATGAGGTTGAAGCTAATGTTTTGATAACATGATACACACCACGTGTTTGATTTAATGTTCAAATGAAAAAGAGTTTAAACATACGTAATACACATTACACATTATTTATCAAAAAAGATACTAAATTTGATGAAACATTAAATAACTAGTAGGTACATTATACATTTTGCCACAACTAGGTTCCGAAACTTTGAAGATGAAACAATCGCACATTTTTCTACTTTCTGACGAGCATGTATATTCTCTATTGCTTATAAACAACCTAGTTGTGTTGTTATTAAATGGAATTAACAAAAAAAAAATCATGTATATATGAATTCTTTCATTACACATACTTTGAAGTCTGATGAAAAAGTTAGACACATGATTATGCTTAATTGTTGCTTATTTACTATATACATTTACAAAGACCAAAGGGGTTGTGCACCTTTTACTAGCTGGAAATAATGTTTCTAAATGCAGAAACTATATTTGCATGTAAGTACACCTTTATTTTATATGATTAATATATATGTGATATTGATCTTATGTACTGACCTTAAGCGTATTCATAAGATATTGTTGTGTTCAAGAGTGAACCTAAGTATAACTACTAACAGCTGCTTCGTACTCTTAAAAACACGATATAAGCTTACGTTTATAGCAATGCGCTCAACTTATAGAGCTATACGCTTATACTACTTGAAGATATATATGTTTGTCTAATTTTGTTATTGATACAGTGATGTTTAAAGCATAATATATATGGATCTCAGTTAAAAAGAAATGTGAGAACTGAACACCGCATGTTTGATTAAGCCTATGCAAATCAATTTCCTTAAGTGTCACCCAGTTCAAATTCATCACAAGAGTTTTGACAGGTAAATGATCGCCAATCTTGAAATGTTCGAGCTGACCTTGAACCTGTATTAATAGCGACTAATAGAAGCGTTGTTTTGCTGGAATAAGGTTAGTCATATGCTAATTAATATCGATTTTAGGTTGAAATTATAATGAGTTTTAGGTTTAATTTCATTTACTGTATGGATACGATAATTATAATATTGTTTCATTGTTTGGGTGTATCCTAAATTTGGGTTATGGCATGGATTGTGACGTATATCCAATGAAGTGAAGAACATTTGTGTTTATTTATTCTTAGCATAGAAAATCGACGGTTTCAATATAAAGTGGTTGCAAACTTCAAGTGTGCTGAGTAAATGTGATGGCAGAATACCACATTAGTTTGATGATAATATAACAATATCTGAAAGTCTGATCCTTTATACTAAAGGTTATTCTGCTTTTATTTACATGATTTTACTTCTTATTTATGTATAAATGACTGGATCGTTAACCCAGTTAAATGGGTTTGCTTTTACTCGAGGAAATGTTGAAGAAAATTGACCTTTCACAAGAGTTCTTTCATTCGTATGATTGACATAAACATGTATATTGATCTTGCACTACAGAGTATCAATTTATCTGAATATACTTTTTATATGTTTGTTATTTTAGATTTGGATTATATTATTGCTAATTGGTTATATGTGCATAAGTGTGATGACCTGTCAAATTATAAGGCTTGAATAAGTTAGGCTCCTCTCTCATCTCATGTGTATACTATGTTTAAAACATTGTTTACTATTTTGTTAATTGTTATTTCAAAACACACACACACACACACACACACACACACACACACACACACACACACATATATATATATATATATATATATATATATATATATATATATATATATATATATATATATATATATATATATATATATATATATATTTTCGAGGAACTCGGTCGGTAGATGCTCAAACTGCAGAGATCCCAATCCTGGACTCAACACTTTTGTAATCTTGCACCTT